>NC_081849.1:71528637-71828637 GCF_963259705.1 Myotis daubentonii | reverse complement strand
TCTTTTCTGGTTGTTCACACCCCTCCTTCTGCCTGTCAGGTAGTAGATATTCAGTAAGTATGTGAGCAGACAGAAGAATCCAGCTATTACAACGACAGCTAAACTGCTCAGAAATGTAAAAACACACACACAAAAACCCCACAGGTTAACTTTTTAAACTGACTATGGACACACAAATTAGAAATAGATTTCATCTTAAAAATCTCCATTTGTTAGTCATGTTAAAATGAGCTGTGTTTATTTACTAAGCTATCCAATACTTAATAAAACAACTATAAGCTTCTTGTAAATCAAATCTTTAGAATCCCTTCCTCCTCGGTGTCTTTCAGGCAATGAGGCGTATAGTAGATGTTGGGTAATTGTGATATTAAAATGAGCTCTCTAAGCAAGAACCAGTCACAGCATATAGCAGTGTTGATCCTCAGAAATGATGGCTAGTAATTATAACTAATTAATTTCAATTGTCTTACTAATGCTAACCAGAATGTTTAAAAAGGAAATATGAATGTATATATTTAAATTTTCACCCATAATTTTGTTTTAAAATTAATTCTCCTGACAAAAATGTAGGAAAGTAAACTAAAACTAGCCAAAAACAAATATAACATGCTTGCAGGGAACGTCTTTACCTTTTTTTTTTTTTGAGAAATGGCTATTTACTTCTCTCTAATCATTAAAAAATAAAATATTTTTCAAAGAATCAGAAAACTTAGAAGGATATGAAACAGAAAACTTAAATGACCTAAATTGTATCACCAGGCCCACTAACTGATAATATTTCTGAAGTTATCTTTCCACACTTTTTTTTGCAAGTCTATTAGTTTGAGGACCAGAAGCATCAACATTATCTGAGACCTCTTGAGAAATGTATCTCAGGCCCCATCCCAGGCCACCTGAATCAGAATTGCATTTTAATAAGATTCTGCAGGTGACTTGGTGTATATTAAAGTTGAGAACTACTAAATCAGTTTTTAGTTTACTTTGCCAAAACATTGAGCCAGAATTTGTATAACAGCTTTATTGAAATAAAATTCATACCGTACAATTTACCCTTTTAAAGTATATAGATCAGTTTTTAGTATATTCAGAAAGTTGTATAGCCATTGCTACTCTCTGATTTCAGAGCATTGTCATCCTCCTCCCCCAAAACCCATACCCAATAGCAGTCGCCCTACTCCTCCTACCTCAAGCCCCCCAACAACCATTTATCTATTTTCTGTCTGTAAGGATTTGCGTGTTTGGGAAATATCATATAAATGTGGTCTTTTGTGGCTGGCTTCTTTCACTTAGCATAATGTTTTCAATATTCATCATGTCTTAGCATGGATCTATACTTCATTTATTTTTATTAAGTAATATTCTATTGTATGGCTGTATGATATTTTGTTTATTCATCAGTTGATGTACACTGTTTGGTATTTTCTCACTTTTTGGCTATTATGAACATTCATGTACAAGTTTATGAACATATATTTTCTTTTTTTAATGTATCTTTATTGTTGAAAGTATTACAGATGCCCCCCCTTTTCTCTGACTGGACATATATTTTCATTTCTTTTTGGTACATGCCTAGGAGTGGAACTGATAGGTCATATAGTAACACTATGTTTAATTGTTTGAGGAGGTCTAATTACCCTGGCTGGAACCTCCATACAATGTTGATTAGCAGTTATGAGAGTGGATATTCTTGTCTTGTTTCTGATCTTAAAAAAAAAAAGCATTCAGTCTTTTGGTGCTTTTAATAGTCTCTTAGCTGTGGGTTTTTTATATTTTTTTATCAGGTTGAAGAAATTCCCTTCTATTCCTAGTGTGTTGAGCATTTTCATCATAAAAAAATATTACATTTTGTCAATGTTTTTCCTGTGTCTATTGGAACGATCATGTGGTTTTTGTCCTTTATTCTATTAGTAAGTTATATACCATTGATTTTTCTGATTTCAAATAAACCTTATATTGCCGCGATAAATCCCACTTATTCATGGTATATAATGTTTTATATGTGACTACATTAAGTTTGCTAGTTTTTAGATGAGAATTTTTATGTCGGAATTTATAAAGGATATTGGTCTGTAGTTTTCCTGTGATATCTTTGTTTGATTTTGGTATCAGGGTAATACTGTTCCAATAGTGTGAGTTGAGAAGTATTTACCTCTTTTTTTCTTTTTACACAAGTTTATGAAAAATTGGTGTGATATTCTTCTCTTTGGACACTGTATGCTGCCTCTTGGTTAACAGTTTTAGTGAAAAGGCAGCTTTATAAGCATCTCCTATACATGATGAACTGTTCTTCTCTTGTTACCTTCAAGGTCCTCTGTCTTTCAATGGTTTGACTATAATGTTTCTAGGTGTGGACTCCTGAATTTAGCCTACTTGGAATTAATTAGCAGAGCTTCTTGGATGTTTAGACTGATGTTTTTCATCAGTTGGGGGGGGCAATATTTCTTCAATATTCTTTTTGTCCCTTTCTCGCTCTCTTCTCTCATACCTCTCCCCTAGGACTCTTGTTATGCATATATTGATAAGCTTCATAATGTCCACGGGTCTCTGAGACTCGGCCAATTTTTCTTCATTCTTTTTCTTTCTGTTCCTCAAATTGAATAATCTTGATTGAGCTTGTTTCTCTTTTGCTGGTTCTTTCTTCTGCCAGCTCAAATCTGCTTTTGAGCCCCCAAGTGACATTTTTATTTTGGTTTGTGTACTTCTCAATTTCAAATTTTCAATTCAGTTCTTTATAATTGATCTCTTTATTAATAGTTTCTATTTGGTAAGACATCATTTACTTTTCCTTGACTCTTTACACATGATTTCTTTTAGTTCTTTTAATATATTCATAACACTGATTTAAAGTCTTTGTCCAGTCTTGGCTTTCATAGGGATAGTTTCCACTGACTGCTTTTTTTTTCTTGTCTAGGGCCATACTTAACATATAATTCTTTGTTGAAAAGTGAATATGTTTTCTAACCCTAATATAATGTGCCAACTTTGGAAATCAGATCTGCCCCTGCCCCCCCTACAACGTCTGTATTCTAGGTTATGTGTAGCCGTAGAAGTCTTGGCTCAGTTAGCTTAAAGGTCAGCTAATGGCTGAACAAATATTTTACTAATTGCCTTGAGCCAACTGTTTCCCAGCCTTCTCTGAGGGGCTCTATGTGTGCTCTGGGCCACACTGGCAATGCTCTGAAGTTTGTAACTCTGCCTTAGCGCCTTCACTTCCTGCTGGTACAGAGCCTCAACATCAGCCAGTCTCAGGTAATCTTCATATTCTCTGGTGTTTACCGACATGATCACAACCTTGTACGTGGCCTTCTAGATCCCCAGGACTATGTGTGGCAGAGCTCTCCTATGGACATCTTGTTTCTCACACTTTCTTTTCAGTTTGGGTGCAGGCTCTTGTTTGCCCCAATTGGTATTGCAGCCTCAGGCATGTGTGATATCAAATAATTGCCTGTAGCTGTTTTTTACACACTCCTTGGGGTAGAAGTTCTGCAGAGTGAGCTCTGAATCAGATCAAATAGTAATAATGCCTGTGAACAGAGCTTTTCCATGGAACTATGAGGCAGGTCAAAGAATAACAATCCGGAGATGGGACTTTCTGAAGCATTCCTAACCTGCTATGCCCACTCCAGTAGCTGCTAGGCTGTGGACTGCACAACTGCCATGGTTGTCAGGTTGCTAGTACTCAAGGCTGCTGCAGAACTAGGAGAGGGGGATGGGTATAGGAACAATAAAAATGCTATAAATATCATTGTTCTTATTGAGATTCCGCTCTTTTTCTTGAATAGCTGCTTCTCAGATTTTTGCAAGGCTTTGGTTTATTTCAGAGCTCAAAAATTTGATTTGGATCACCTTTGCCACTCTTCTTATTGCTTTTATGGAAGTTCAATTTTTGGAGGTTCATTCCAGAAGTGCTCCCTCCTTTTAAATTTTTTAAATAAGTATTTTAAAACTTCTGTACTAACAGAACAGAAGAACAGAATGTGACAGTAGATGCATTAATCTTCCATTTAGAACCACTTATATAGTGCACTGCATTATAACATAGTTTAAAAAATGCAGTTACCTTAGCTCACTCTAGCATTAAAGTAAAACTTTATATCTTGAAAGAATGAATGACTGGATTGTTCATGAGTGGGTGAATGAATGAATGGATGAATGAGTGAATGCATGCATAAATGATGAAAATCCATTCTCACAGGGAGCTCAAGTGTCACCAAGAGAGACAGGCTGGCTGCCTACCAAGATACCTTCTAAAGAGGTAATCATTATCTTGGTGATCTCACCCTGGTGCCAAGTCTGGCCTTCAGCTTTGCAGACTCAGCTTAAAGCCAGTCTTGTCAGCACATAAGTGGGGCCATATCTCTTGGACAGCTTCTCATTAACCCAGCTCATAGAGATCAGAATGCCAACCTATTAATTCACAATAAGAACTATAAATGCCATGAGGACCACAATAATTATATTAGCAGGTCTAGTGCATTTTCTCCCTGTAGGTGGATCTACATGGGCAGGCAAATCCTTTTGAGAAATTTTCCAGGTGTGCCAAAAAAAAAAAAAAAAGACAATGAAAACTGTTATAAAATTCAAATGTTTAAAGATATGGGGCTACTAAAGCTTGAGAATCTATTAAATCTTAACTTCTGCCTTACTCCTGTTGCTTTGGGAATAATATGAAGATAATAGTTTAGAAATAATGTGGAGATAATCTTACCGCAAAAGGAGTGTGTTGGGTTATGGGAGGCTAGCGGGAATAAGCACCGCTTTGTGCTTCTTGGGGGCCATCCCAGCCCTTTTTTGAACGTTGAGCCCAGCGAGGAGTTAAGGCTGCAATGCCCAGCGGGGACGGGGACGGAGAGGGAGGCTGATGCTGGGACAAGAAGAAGTAGCCTGACCGGTGGAGGGTGAGAAGGGGTTGGGGGGTTTGGGGTAGTGGTTCCACAGCGGCAGAGGCATACAGTCCCTCACTCAGAAAGCTGGACATTCAGTACCCACATGCTCACAAGCCGTAGGTTTTCACATGGACCATTCCAACTACACTAAGGTAACCTGTAGAACTCTTCACAGCAAAACACAACTAAGACTTAATTTCCCAACGGCTGCTTACCCCCTCGTGTGAAAGATTTCCCTCTCCTGGGCAAGTTTGAATGGTTCTCCCCAATATCCTCTTTGCTGATTCCCCTTTTAATCTGGGCCATTTCTGAACAAACCTTCTATTGATATGTTCATTCTTTAGTCTTACTTTGGCTTCATTCTAGTCCCTGGAATCGACTTTACAGACAACTGCTCTGACCCAGGTTCTAGGAGGCATCTCAGTTTTGCAGCTTCCTCTTGACTCTGCCTGCCACCAGTTTTGTATTTATTATATTTGAATCGAACACGTTACTATGCCATCTGGCCTCCAAATAAGACTCCTGATCCTTCTCCTTTCCCCTTTACCCGCTGTCTAGTATTCTCTCTCTCCATTTCGTTCTTAAGCCTTTTATTTAATCTCCCTCAATTTCTGCAGTTAAAACCATTTTGGACATACTTATTCACTAGGTCTCTACTTCTCCATCCTCAATACCCTCAGTGGTTGGTTTCATTTAGTTTCCTTTGTCATCATTATCGCCCACTATTTAACTTATTTTCCCATATACTCTCCTCTAAGTATTCAAAGTTTCTCCCTTTTCTATTTCTTCTGCCAGTACAGGTTGCAGGTGGAAAAGGAAAAGCCAGGTGAGTCACATTCATGTCAGCCAAGCTTCCAGGATTCAAAAACCCTCCTAATTGCTGAATGAAGGCAATGCTAAGGTTAGATAACTAATGACATGCTTAAAAAGAATTCCACCAGCACACAGACATGAGCTCCACTGACATTCAAGATCCAAAACAACCTTTGATGAGGGTCCACTTCACCTGACAACAGACAAGGAAAAAAGGACCACCTCTTTCTTGCCTTAAGACTTTAAAATATATATATATATTTTTATTGATTTCAGAGAGAAAGAGAGAGGGAAAGACAGAAACATCAATGATGAGAGAGAATCATTGGTCAGCTGCTTCCTGCATGCCCTCTACTTGAGATCGAGCCGGCAACCGAGACATGTGTGCTGACCAGGAATTGAACTGTGACCTCCTGGCTCAGTGATGGCGAACCTATGACACACGTGTCAGAGGTAACACGCAAACTCATTTTTTTTCTTTTGCTTTGTTAAATGGCATTTAAACATATAAAATAAATATCAAGAATATAAGTCTTTGTTTTACTATGGTTGCGAATATCAAAAAATTTCTGTATGTGACACGGCACCAGAGTTAAGTTAGGGTTTTTCAAAATGCTGACACGCCGAGCTCAAAAGGTTCGCCATCACTGTCTGCTCATAGGTCAACGCTAAACCACTGAGCCACACTGACCAGACTTGCCTTAAGACTTTAAATACTATCAAAAAGAGAAACAAACTAGCAGCAAGGTCCAGGTTTACAGATGGCAACATATTTCCATCCAGAAATCAACTAAATTTACAACACTGCTCCTTAGGAGAAAAGATCATTTCCTTTGTAGAAACACTTGAAAGAGAAGCCAGGTGCTATGTATTCAATCAGCAAATGCTAATGAAAGCCTAACATCTTAAGGCAAAACAGTTAAAGCCAAGTTCTTGAAATGCTGTCTCATCTGAATATCTGGTACACTCACAGGGGACAATTAGCAGGTACATTATTAAAAATTAACTTTAATGATGACTGACAAGGCCAGCTATGTCTCAGCAGATTAGGAAGCCACTAATTTGTAAGAGGCACTGGCAGTCCGGTGACCCAGGACCCCACTCATCATTTGTCTTGGCCCCTGAAGCCTCCGCATCAGTTACTGTATTAGACAGAAGCCTCTGTAAGAACGGACACTAACAGATGCACAGCTCAGGGGAGGAAAAGTACAGCACTACCAAGCGTTCTACATTTGCTAGTACAGATGATCCTCACAAAAATCTCACGAGGTCATTATGATGAGGCATATGGCATGGTGGTCAGGAACATGGTCTATAGAAGTAGGCAGCCTGGACTTGAAGCCTGGCTCTGTAAGGTACTAGTGCCCTACTGTGCCTCAGTTTTCTCATCTGTGAAAGGGAGCAAAGAGTGTATATACTTACCTCATAGAACTCCTATGAACAATGCATTAATTATATATATAGCTAATATGCAAAGTGTCCCCTTGGAAGTCCGATCAGGAGACTGGGAGTTTGATTGCTTGCTATGACATGCACTGACCACCAGGGGGTGGCGCAGAATGAAGGAAGGCCCCGGCCGGCAGCCAGAGGCCCAAATCGGCCCTGATCGCCAGCCAGGCCTACACCTCAAGTTGTATATAAACTGCCTTTAAGAGTGGCTGGCACATGGTAAGTAGGTAACAGGCATTTTGATTAATACTTTTCAGATGAGAAAACTGAGCCATAAGGAAGTGAGATAACCTGCTGACAACCACACAGCAGGTAAGTGCTGGAGTCCTGAACAGTAATCAGGGCCATCTGTCTCCAAGCCCTGGCAAGCCCTTTGCATACCACCTCACACAATATGATAGCTAATGAAGCTGGCTGTTTTGTTTTTCAGATTTCTTTGTGGAAATAGAACATAGGGTGTGTAAAATGGGGTCAGAAGTGGGTTATAGGGAGAATGACAGTCTGTATAGATGGAGGCCAGTGGTACTCAAACTTCACTGCACAAGTTCAGAGCTCTTGATGCTCAGGCCACATCCAAGAACAATTAAGTCCAGCATCATGGGAGGTGGGGCCTTGGCATCAGTAGTTAGAAAGCTCCCCAAGTGATTCCAGTCTGCAGCAAGCTTGAGGACAGACAGATCAGAATCAGCTGAAGAACTTGGCAAATGCAAACTGTTGGGCCTCACCCCCACAGTCTCAGACTCAGTAGATATGGGATAAGGGCTCGAGAATTTACGTTTCTAACAAACTTCATGAGTGATGCTGATGCGGCTGTTCCAGGCAAGACCCTGAGAACTACTGCCCTAGACAATCAAGATTTCTCTCTGCATCCATGTGCCTGAATGAGTCTGAGGAGCCAAAATCTAGTAAGGGGATGAATTATGGTGAGGTAAAGGGGATCCAAGTACCCCAGCATGGGGCCTAGGAACCCACAGTGGGAGCAGGAAATAAAACACTTTCTCCACCTGACAGCTTACTTCCTAAGGCTAATTCAAATAATGAACGAGGGTGTACTCTTTAATGCTCATCTTTGGCAGTTTTAACCAAATTAGTGTCTCATCATTCCAAGGCATCTATTCCAGTAGAAGCAACAATATTTTACCCAACACCGACCTTTCAATGAAGGAGACTGGATTTTGTTTTCAAGTCAAAATCAACTTACCATTACTCATTTAAAAATGTTTTCTAGTAAATGGATGAGCAGATATTTATCAGGCAAACAATGAAAACAGGAATTACCATCTTAATTTGTCATTAGATTTTAGGCTCCATGAGAGCAGGGACCATGTCTGTTTTACTTACAACTTTATATCCAGAGCAAGTGCAGTGCCTGTTACACAGTAGACATTCAATACCTGCATGAGGGTCAAAGGAAAGGAGGAAGGAAGCACTCAGAGCAGAATGCAAGGAAGGCAAAAAACAGTCAATGGGGAAAGGGGTTAAATAAACGAGGCATGTGGCCCACCGGCGAGAGTTTGACATGCTTGAGGGTATGGTCCATAATAAAAAGATAAGAGTCATGGATCTTTGTGTATTGTACAGAGTAACATGGAAATATTAAAGAGAACTTTTAAGCATAAATGAGGAAAATGCTAGAAGCTCAATAGTAGTAGACCTTTTTGAGTCACTGTATTTAACATCTGCTCTTACATTCAGCATTCTGTTAAACTCTCTTGTTGGTTAATTGACTTGATCTGTACATCTTGGTCAGTACATAGAGGAGTAGCACTCATTTTAACGTGGAGTCGTAACCCGAATATAGTCATAAGTGAATGCTGGGTTTTAATCTCATCGGCATGCTTTACGATTTTTTATTTTGTATAGTACCTTACTCTTTCCTGTGTAGTTTATCTTTTGCAACATAAATTATATTTTATTTCTATGCTTTTAATTCACCTGCCGTACATGTCAACTTGCAGTTTCTAGGCTTTATGGAAGGTATAGTTGTATTTCTAATTCCACTTATAAAAACCTCTCAGCTTTAAAGTACACATTGAGCCCATGAGTAATTATCAGTAGGAGAGTGAAGCAGCACTTATTAACATCCTCTCTTGAGGTTAAAAAATTAATATATTTACTATTTTTCTCCTTACTACTCCTAATACTTACTGTTTAAAAAATATATTTAGGATTTTCTACCATGTTTATAAATACTAAATTAGTGTTTATCTTCTCTTAAAATTTTTTTATTGCAACTACATTCTATTCAGTAAACAAATTTTCAACAGTTAAGAATTAAATCTACACAACTGATTTCAATGTTCACAATGATTCCTTTTGAATTCTCCTTTCTTGCTCTCTGTTTTTATTCACTTCTTTCTTGGCTAGAGAATACTTGTAAGTCAACTTTTCATGATTGTATATAAATGACATATTTTCTAAGCCCTTCTAAATTTGAGAATGTCTTTCTGATTTCTTCAGGCGTATACAGCTAAGAATTTCTCAGTCACAAACATTTCTCCTAAAAATTTGTTGGCACATGGTCTTCATCTTACGGAGATGTCTATGCCTGACTTGACTTTTTATTTCTTTGTAGAAAACTATTTTCCTCTTATTAAAATGCCTGCCAGAACTTTTCTTTACTCTTGAAATTCAAAAATATCACACAGATATGTTTAGATTACAGCTATTTTCATTATTTTCCTGAAATATGGTAAACCCTTTTAATCTGCTATTCATATCTATGAATACTGTTTGTGTTCCATTTGTTTTTAAGCCCTCCGCAGAAATGCCAACTACCATGCTCTGGTAATTATTTCCCATTTCCATATCTAACATCTCTTAATTTTTATCTCTCAATATAGCTACATATATATTATTTTTAATAAAACAGTAGTTTATATTTATCAAGGACTCACCATATGCCAGGCACATGGCTTATTTAAATGAATCTTCATAAGAAAACTTTTTAAGATGGATTCTGTTATTTCCCATTTTGAAGTTGAGAAACTTGAAGCTCAAGAAGATACAATTACATGTTCAAGGTCATATAGTTTTAAGTGATGGAGTTATGAGGGGAAAAGGATCAATATGATCTTAAATCCTTTGCTCTTAACCACTATGCTTACTAAGAAGAATATGATATATGTCATGAAACAGATAAGACTTTATGATACCAACAAATGCAAAGTAATATTTTCCCATAAAATCTATGCCAGCAACAGAATTCAATATTTCTGTTCTAATCAGAGGATTTTCATATAACCTGCCCCCAAAATACTCAACTATAGCATTTCCCATCATGATGGACAAGAGATTTGGTAAAACCGGGGATAACAGGTTTAGAGTGATTGAGGGTTCCTGACTGTGGCTCCACCCACATTCATTGTTTCTGCTACATGGCAGAGCAGTGTCTAGGCCAGTGATGGCGAACCTTTTGAGCTCGGCGTGTCAGCATTTTGAAAAACCCTAACTTAACTCTGGTGCCGTGTCACATATAGAAATTTTTTGGTATTTGCAACCATAGTGAAACAAAGACTTATATTTTTTATATTTTATTATATATATTTAAATGCCATTTAACAAAGAAAAATCAACCAAAAAAATGAGTTCACGTGTCACCTCTGACACGCATGTCATAGGTTCACCATCACTGGTCTAGGCTAAGAAGCCCTTTTCCCACTATTTCTATTTTCCGTAAGTTCAAGTTGGATCTACACATTTACATGAAACTTTGCAACTTCCTCCCAGATAGTTTGGTGGCTTTCTGCTTTAGATCTTGTCCTAAAAGCATTAACAAGGATACCTACAGGAAAGTTCATTAGTCAGTGTATCTATTATACTACTCTCCTCCTTGGATGTCCTGCTTCCTTACTGCCAGTTTGGACAATTTAAATAGTTGACTTATCCAAGATTTAAAAGAAAAGAAGCACTTTGTTATTTCAGAGATGGTAGCCTCTTAGAATAAGGGAATGACACTCTTTTCGTGTTCAAGAAAACTTCAAAAATGGACAGGCCCACTTTAAACTCACAAGGTAAATTCCCTCGTTTTGGCAGTTTGCTCTGGTTCAAAGGGGTCTGCCCTAGTCACCAAGGTTACACTGAATTCCCTGAGAGACCAATTTGGAGACCTGGCTCTATCTTGTAATGGTACCAGGGATCTGCCAATCAATCTAGATTTCCAAGCTTGCCCTAGAAGTGAACCTGGTTGGACTGAAGTTGGCAGGAAACAGCAAGGTCTGTATCTCCAGACCATTCAGCTCTATTTCTTTCAAAATTTCTGTGCTAAGTTTATAAAATTAAAGTCAGCAATCTCACCTGATCTGACTAGTTCCTGTTTCAGAATTTAGGAGTAATACATTGAAATATGTGTTGGAATATTTAAGGATTAAACCACAAGCATAAAAAAAAAACCCAAACATTAACTGAACTCATAGAAAAACTCAATTAAGAAAAAATGAAAAGGCAAATCACAGACTGGGAGAAAATATTCAAGGTCTACATATACATCAATGGACTGGTATAACCGATATATGAAGAACTCTCATAGGTGATTGCGGGGTAGGGGGTGTGGAGGTGAAAGAGGGCATAGAGGGGATACATGGTGACAAAAAAAGTAAAATAAAATAATAAATAGGAAAAAGAAGTCTCACACCAAACTCTTAGACAAGATTTGAAAAGATATTTCACTGAAGAAGATATACTGGTGGCCAATAAGCACATTAAAAGATGCAAATCTGCCCATTTGGCATGGCTCAGTGGTTGAGTGTCAACCTATGAACCAGAAGGTCCCAGGTTCGACTCCAGTCAAGGGCACATGCCCAGGTTTTGGGCTCAATCCCCAGTAGGGGGCATGCAGGAGGCAGCTGATCAGTGATTCTCATCATTGATGTTTCTATCTTTCTCTCCTTCTCCCTTCCTCTCTAAAATCAATAAAAAAGATGCAAATTAATGGCAGTTACAAAATAGTGATGGGGATATAAAGTACAGCATAAGAAATATAGTCAATTGTGCCACAACAGCACAGCCAAGGGTTCGGTGAGCCTGAGGAGGGGCGGCGAAGGATGAAAGAAAAGACAGACAAAGAGAGTATAGCGGGGGCTCGGTGGATCTCCTGTGCCTGGATGAGGCCACAGAGAAGGATCCAGCCAGCAAGCTGAGGCTTTATTTTATAGTCAGAGAAAAACAAGGTAGTGGTCAACATAGTTACAATGTTCTTGTGAGTTTCACTTGTTTTGGCAGCACTTGCTGCACCTCCCACAGCCCATTAGCTACCTAGGAAGGATCTAGGGGGTGGCCATAAAGTCCAGCTTAATTAAGCTAAGAGGGCTCTGCCCCCTAAGCTGGGACTGTTTGTGGCTCTGCCACAGGTCAATCCGGGGCTTAACTCTAGAGCCGCTCACTACAGTCAGTAATATTGTGAGAACTATGTATGGTGCCAGGTGGGTACTGGATATAGTGAGGGAACCGCTTTGCTGTACACCTGAACCAATGCAAGATAATTCTGAAAATAAACTGTAATTGAAAAATTTTTGAAAATACTTTAAAGATGCAAATTAAAACAAGATACCAGCATACACCCATTAAAAGGTTATAATCAAAGGCAATGCTAAGTGTGAACAGAGATGTAAAGTGGAATTCTCATACATTGCTGGTAGGAATGTAAAACAGTACAGCTGAGGCAGGGGGTCCCACGGGGGTGAGGCCGATGGAGTCCTAACGAAGCATGCCCGACTCCGGAGACCGGTTCAAGATGCAAATCTGACTTTATTGTTTAAGTGCAGCAACATATATAACATTCCAGACCAATCAGAAGTTTACACCATCCTTAGGGCAACCAATGGTAGGAAAGATCAGGGTACTATGTAGGGGCTCTAGGGGGCTTGCTCAGGCGGGCGCTGCCACTTCCCGGTGTGCCGAGGAAGCTTGTATAGGCGGAGTGCGCTCACGCCATTGCATCTGCCACTGCACTGAGATAAATCTCCTGAGCTCTTCCCACATACAGCCATTTTAGAAAACACCTTAAGAATTTTAAAGAAGCTAAACATGCACTTAACCTATGTCCAAAAAATTCCATTCTGAGATATTTACCCAAGAAGAGTTAAAACGTGTCAACGCAAAGACTTGTACATGAATGCTCATAGCAACTTAATTCATAATAGCTAAAACCTGGAAGCAACATAAATGCTCAAGTGGTAGCAAGTGTAGCACATCCATACAATGGAATATTATTCAGCAATGAAAAGAAATGGACTACTGATAAACAATAATTTTCATAAATCTGAAAAACATGTTCTGCAAAAGAGACATAAGACAACATGCTGAATATTTCAATTCTCTGAAATTTGAGAAAATGTCCACTGATCTATAAAAACAGAAAGTCATGGTTGCCTGGGTCAAGGGTGAGGGGAACCACTATAGAGGGGCAGGAGAAAAGTTTTGGGGGTGGTAGAAAGAGTCTATCACAACTGTACACTTGAAATGAGTGCATTTTATTGTATGAAAATTATAACCCAATGAGCTGATATTTTTAAAAGATTAGGCTGAAAGGAAATTCCATTTGGGTAAGTTCCAAATTTTAGGGCAGTGCTGTGTCCACTTAACTTTCACAAGATGGAATTTTTACAAGAATTGAAGAAGCCACGGGCAAGTAAACTCTAGGTTTCTCAGTGAAAGGCAAATAAAATCTTAGCTATTTTTATTGCAAAGACAGGAAAACGTAGGAAGCATTATTAGTTTTTTTCAATATGCGGATTTGTCCTTCTCAGAGGTTATGTAACACTAAGAAGACACTGCCGACAATTTGGAGTGGAAGTGAAATGTGTAACAGTCACTGTTTTGCCAACTGTCATAGAAAATGGGGAGGGTCAACTTATGTTAATTGACCCAGTTCCTCACAGGTGCAAGCTGATTCTTCAGAAAAGCCAATGGATGGTGTTAAGTATTCCAAGCAATGAGGTTTCTGTCATTACTTTAAAAATTGATTCCAAAGAATAAAAAAATACTCCGATGAAGAGATGCTTTCCCAAGCATTCAATTTGAAATGCTCCTTTCCTTAAATGCTTCCTCTTCCTCCTACCTACGTGTCCCTTGGTGAGACATCAAGACCTGATATCCCTCCTTTTCCTATAAGGAATGGAGCTATATGTCTCCCTCCACAGATCAGCAGGGAAATAATACATGTTAACAATTAAGTGTGTTTTGCAAGAGGTAATCAGCATCTTACAGCACCACATGATCCCTCTCAGTCATCTTTCCTAGGGATGGTTTAAACCAGGCACCTGAGAGGATGCTAGTGAGTCAGCAAATTCTTGCCTTCTGTCCTGATTAAACAAGGTATGGAACTTTACAAGATGTCACTATTAATTCAGTATTCTGCCACTCACAGCAGTTTGGGATATTTTCAACCTTCCTGCAGTCCCAACAAAGTTAGTTGGGAACTGAAAACCATCCAGATAGTTGGGGAAATGTAGCCAATTTGTGATTTTGTGTTTTTGACCTCACCAACAAAGCATCCAACAAGAAAATTAAGATTTATATTATATCATATATCAAAATTTTAAAGTCATAACATGGGAATACTGCATACCAACAACAATGCTTTGCAGGACTCCTAGAACTTTCCAGAAAAAAATCTATATATTCTGAATTGTAGATGTATAAATTTTATTGGCGAAATGACTAAAATAACATATTTCACCATATATTCTAGCAATGAGGAGGAGTGTAGCCACCCCTCCCCTGCCAGCCCAGAGTATAGAAATTGGCCTGCAGACACTTGGCCAACTTTACTCCCTTCTTGATGTCCACCAAGAAGTATGTTTCAACAAAAGCTTTCATAGATCAAAAATTCATTCTCACAAAGCAACTTTTCACAACCTCCAGCCAGTTCAGCCTCATCTCATCATCATGACAATCTACATTCAAGACAAGTAGCAGGGATATTACCAGGATAATCAAAAGAAGAAAACTTCCAGTGTTATCCTTGCCCCTACTGGAAAGGTGGCCGACTTCAGAGACCTCTTTGAGCATCTCCCTTCCTGTGGTCTCTGGGCATTTGGTGATATACTAAAAAGTTCTACATGAAAACTTCCTTACACTTTATTCATTGAAATTATCTACCTGAAAATATTTACTTTTACTTGGGTATAGTCAGTTTTTCACACTAAAATGTAAATTTAATGAGAATAGGGTTTTGATCTTGTTGAACACCACCCATTCTACACCCCCCTCCCCAGAACCTAAGACAGAGGCTGACACATAAATATGTCAATAAACTATGTGTTGAATGATTGGATTAATCAATGAATAGTTGATTTTGTGCTGTCCTTACATCCTGCCACCAACAGTATTGTTTTTGTCCTTTCTCACATCCAAAATCATGAATCCTACATATTAACCAGTAGTTCCCAAACTTTAATCTGCATAAGGATCACCCCGTGTGCTGTAAAGATGCATATTCCTAGGCCAAGCCCTACAGATTCAGATTCAGTAGTGTAGGGATAACACCCAAGAATCTGCATTTTTAGCTAGTATTCCAGATGATGCTGGAGCCCTTTGGGGAACAGTGAGCTGGGGGGTAAATGATGGAAACAGTTTAATATGGAAAATGAGTGCAGATAGCTACGATAATGGTAAGAGAATGCCAGATGCTAGAGAACTGTAATAATACAGTCCCTGGAAAATAAAGTGGCATAGAGGTTGGTCCCCAGAGACCCATTATTGAAGTGGATGATCCAGGATAGTGTCTATGAGGTTTCCTTTGCACCCATTGTTTCTACCAAATTTATTTTTCTGGGATCAAATCTTGCAAATCTAAATGTTGTCAAAATTTCATTCTGTGAACTCTTGGCCAATAAGAAATGTAAACATGTGTAATTTTGAGTCTTGTTAGTTTTATGTTACTTTGATTACTTTCATCAAGTCCAATTTTTCCCAGGCCAAGTTTTACAAATTTCAATTTACCAAACAGATGTGGTTTTACAACCGGTTTGCCAAACATATCAAATTTTACCTGTGCAGTATTTATCATCTTCATTTTTACTTTGCATTATTATTTCTATAGATGAAATTCATTATGAACAGAATTTAAAATCAACTAATAGTCCGTATTTATTATTTGAAGCAAATAGCATTAATAAGGCAAAGAAATATTATCTGAATGACAGGTGGAGTCAAAACATTCTGCTCTCGATTCTACTAGTTCGTTGAAGATGCAAAAAAACACACACCAATTTCCTGATTATCATGTGCCTAGCACTGTGCTAGGACCTAATGACACAAAAAACACACAAAGTCTGTACTATGCGGCTCACCGTCTGGGGAAGGAACCCATACTTCCAGTGGGCTCCAAAATTATTTGCAATAACAATAGTCCCTTTGACGCCCTTCACATGTTACCAAAACCATCCATCAAGGCAGGGCTCTCTGTGTGTGATTCTAACACCCCAGGAACACCTACATAGTACTTCCTGTGCTGCATCTTAATTTCCATTTTTATATGTGTCTTCCACCCTCCATCCCTAGTCTGCAAAGAAACTTTAACATCCATTCATAGAGAACAGAGTTATCATCCAAACCAACAAATATTCAAGACATGTTTCTTTCTAGATTGGGAGTTGAAAGGTAGGCAGGATATAACACACCATCAATAAATAAAAAGCAAAAATAATTTCAGAAATATTAAAACATATAATACTTTTGAATCAAATGTTTCCTAGTTTCATCCAACTAAAAATTCATTTCATTTATTTCAAAATTTTTCCTGAAATGTGACAGCTGCTGTGCAAATAAGTAAAGAACGACTTTTTTCCTGTTATTTCCAAGTAAAATTCAATCACCCGTTGTCTTGAAAAATTTGCTTAAAGAAAAATGTACCAAATGGATACACTATTCCATTAGATATTTGGTGGAAAGGGCTAGTAGTCAAGTAAGTAGAACATGTTGGGTTAACAAAGTTCACCAGCATTATTTATTGTGGGACTTCTCGGCACCTATACTAATGTTCATGTGCTCTATGAATCTTTAGTAGAGACCTAGAATATGCAGCATTTCAAAAACTTATTTGCCTATGAAACTGCTTTTTTTAAAAAAAAAAAATATCTCTTGGGAAAACTTTGGGAAATTCATGTTTAAGCCATAGACATTTTCCTTTACTTAGAAGTATGGTCAATGACAGGCACCAAGTTTTTATTTTGATTAATTTATTATCCCACCGTTCACTGGATGATGTATAATAAAATCACAACCAGCTGATCCTAAATATAGAATTCGAACAGAATCCTGGGAACATTGAAGTCACAGATGAATCAAGAACTATACTAATACCAAGATGCAAGTACCAGATTTACTGCCCCTGTTGGTCCCAAATCAACATCATATATTCAGAACTGCAACCCTGAATTTCAGTCTCATAGGCTCCCTGACCAGAAAATGACAAGAGCCTAAAAGTTAAATTATATGTAAGAAAGTAGCTTCCTCACCAGCACGCAGGCTGTTAGAGGCTGAATTATGTTGTGGGTGGACATGTACCTCCGGCTACAAGACTGAAGTCATGTTTAGGTCCTGACAACTGCAGCTGAATTTGTGCCGGGGTCCAACCCCAGCAGGTCCAGGGGTTCCCAAAGGCGTAGACAGAGTCGGCGAAGAAGGAATGACACGGAGACAGCGTTCAGTTGATCAGCAGCCTAGCCAGGATCTCCAGCCAAGTTCTGGTCTCGATCTCCAGAGAGGTTCTGCTTCGGATTTCCAGCGAGGTTCTGTAGCCATGTTCCCTCGCTAGGTTCTCCAGCCAGGTTCTGTCCAGGCTCTCCAGTCAGGTTCAGTGTCCAGGTTCCAGTCAGGTTCTCCTGCCAATCTCTGTAGTCAGGTTCAGTCCAGGATCCCTTGCCATGTTCTCCCGCTAGGCTCTGTCCCTAGGCTCCGAGGCCAGTCCCTCTCCAGGATCCTCTGGCATGCTCTCTCCAGCGAAGTTCTTCTGTCTCTAGGCTCCGTGTAGGTTCTGTCTTCTTGATTCTGTTCTAAGTTCTGAGTGTTTCTGTCTTGTTACAACTGTATTTATACCAGTTGATTCAATCCTATCAATCTCTATTACAAAGGTTAGGGCGTTTCTTATCTCCATTCCAGGGAGAAAAGATTATGTAGTTTAAGCATGATTGTTCGTAGTTAAAGGGATTAATTACCTGCCTGGCACTTAGTTGAGGGGTTTTATTCCCTCCCTAACTTCAGGGGAAAATCCCTACCTGGGGATTCAACCTTTCTCGGAGAGGTGACTTTGGTTAAAACACAGCGCCAAGAAGGTGAGCAAACATATTAAGAACCGTATGCCATATATGCCAGGTCCCTTGAAACAGCAAGGATGGACCGGCTCCCGGCAAATTTGGACTGTTTTTAATGGCTGCTTGGAATAGCAGCAAATTATCAACAAAGAGGCAACAGTTCCTAAAGGGCTAGATTATTCTTAAATGGACTATAACTTTCACTGAAAAGAAAAACAAATTAGCCGGCCATTAACAATCCACCCACCTAAAAATTTTATCCTCTCTGAAGTTCTCAATGTGAAGTGAGATCATCTGGGTCCACACTTTTGGTCTGCATAAATCTGTCATGGAAAATATATATCTCCTACATGCATATTCATACAATGGGGGAACACTCATATGTTATGTATGCTATGTGCATATCCCAGGCAGTTCACATTTGTTGGTGGTGTTATTATTGTTGCAACACTATTTGTTTATGTAAAATTATGGACTTATATATTCTTTTTTTTTTTTTGCCTCAACAAGGATTGATTGATTGATTTTACATAAAAAATTCCTGAATGAAAGTAGCCCAGAGCTGGTATTTAAGCAACGACCCAGGCTCCTACTAGCTTTTTGCTCCCTGTCCTTACGGGATGAGTTCCAGCCATCACATTCAAGTTTTAGGCAGGAAGAAGGGAGAAGATGAGGAAGGACTCCATCTGTCACGTGAACCCCCTTTTAAAGGCTCTTTCCTAAAAGTCTCTCCCAACATCACTCACTTACATGCCATAAAAACTACCTATCCCCTAGGGGAGGCTAGGGGACTGTCAAGGGTGGGGGGTGGGGGAAAGGACACATATGTAGTACCCTTTGTAATACTTTAAGCAATAAAAAAACAACAACAAAAACTACCTATCCTTGTGTGCTATGAAAGCTAGGAAATATCTTTTGTCTATCCAATTGTCCTCAATAACACTGGGGAAGTGAGTAAGGAAGCAAGGAAGAATGGATACTGGGTGGGCAACTTGCAATCCCTATCAGAGCCACTACTCAGGCAGGAGAGATCACTATCAAAACCTCAACCATGGTCCTAACCGGTTTGGCTTAGTGGATAGAGAGTTGGCCTGCGGATTGAAAGGTCCCAGGTTCGATTCTGTTGCAGGCACATCCCCAGTAGGAGTGAAAGAATAAAAGAATGTTACAAACTGCACAAGCCCAGCTGCCAGGCCTAGCTGCCTGTTTTATCTCAACTCCCCAGGTTTCTCACGCTAGAGATAGGAACGGAAGGGAATGACGCCCTCCCCAAGGCTATTACAGGAGATAGCCCCAACAAAGGATGGGTTGAGTAAACCCAGCTTCAATCAACCTTGAGAGGAACAGACTGTAAGGAGTGCCTTATCCCTATCAAGACACAAACCAGACCCTTTTGGCCTCTTACCCTCCTGCATGCAACCCCTCCCTGATGTGTGATTTTAGCATATAAATAGCTGAAAAACCCCTTGCTGGGCGCACAACTCCTCTGCTCTTGTGTGAGTACGGGTTGGGCCCCAGCGCGCTGGAATAAAGAATAAAGCCTCTTGCGTTTTGCATCAAGTGACGTCTCCTGCGGTTGATTGGGGTCGCCGTCAATCTGTGGGACAGAGTGAGGGTCCCGCTTCGGGGGTCTCACAGGAGGTGTACAGGGGGCAGCTGATCGATATTTCTCTTTCATCGATATTTCTAACTCTCTATCCCTCTCCCTTCCTATCTATAAAAAAATCAATAAAATATATATTTTAAAAAATAAAACAAAACACCTCAACCATGGACTGCAGGGAAGAAATCCTGTGAGAGGGGGCCAACAGTCCACTGGCAATGCAACCAAAGCCTGTTTGGTACTTCTCAGCCCTACTCTAGGTTTTCCACTTCCACCTACGGTAAGGCGGGCGACGGGGACTGGGATGTGTTTTTAATACACATTCCTAGCTGCTGTTGTTTTTATTTCTGTAATTTAAAAAAGCAATCCTGTGCTTGTTAGACGGTAAGGAAATCCCTTGGGAGTTCATCTCCCAGTTCCAGCCCTAGGCTCACCAATGTTCCAGCCCATTCTCCCAGGAAGCTGAGCCGCCTTCCTCCTGGTCAGACCCTCTCCCCACTGACTGAGGGTGCGAGGGAGGGAGGGACTCAACGACTGTCTTGGGGCGCTGACTCAAGGAAGCTAGCCAAGAGCTGTGTGCGCTGAACACAACTTGGAGCAGACTGTGCGGGTGGGTCTCAGTCTCAGCAGGTCCCTGTCGCCTCTCCTACTTCACAGGACACAGAAATGGCGAAGAACCTGGGCTGCCTGACCCCAGAAGGGGCTAACGCGTCAGACACAGTCAACTATTAGGACTGTCCTCTGGACTTGGCTGAGCAAGCCTCTGGGGATGCAGAATATAGACATCTAATTACATCAGCTCCTCCTCAAATGTAAGCCCCCCACTCCCCCCTCAGGCAGTTTGCCCTCGAGCCTGGGGCGCAGGGGACTCAGAGCCTAACCCCGTCCAGCCCTCAAGCCACTAGAAACACTGTGCACTAACAGATGGAAGAGGCTCCTTCATGCTCAGAAAGCAACAGCCACAGGTGAACTGCTGCAGTTACACGAAGTGGCCGAGATCTCCTAACAGCTCCCTTCCAAGGTTGGGCCAAGTCCAGACATCGGGCTCGTGCAAGACCAGAAAGAGAACTTCTCCCTGTGGAGGAAGTTCTAAATCCAGCTAAGGAAGCCTTATACAGCACCCCACCTGGTCAGCCACTGGAGAGCGCCACAAGAGCAGCTGGTGGGACAGAGAGGCTGCCCCGTGGTCACAGCCTCTCGAGGGCTCCAAGCTCTGTGGGCTCCTACCAACCAGCTCCCACTGCCCCTTCGTGCTGTGGGGGCAATGGCTCCCTGCAATCTTGTCCCTGACCTCTGTCTGCCCCATCCCTGAAAAGTCCTGCACTAAACTCTCTAGTTAAACCCTCGGCAGAAGGAAAACACCAAATCTGATGTCACAAGACCTTTAGTTGACATGCACCCCACCTGGCCTTGCCCCCACGTGGGGTAAAAGATGATGATTTTAGCTTAGCAAGAAGCTGCTGAACCTTGCCCAAGGCAAGAGGCTTGTAGACACCCTGCTTGCAGTCAGTTCTTTCTGCTCACCAGCATGTCCTGACTCTCATTTTATTTCTTTGTTGCTGCTTCTACCAAGGCCCACTCCCCCACCTCCTCCCCCAACTCCCAGCCTCAGCATCCCTGTCCACTTCCCAGACAGGGTGTGAGTGTGCACATGTGTGTATGTGTGCATGTGTGTATTGTTTTGTTTTGCTTTTCTTTGCATAGCTTTTCTACAGACCAACAGTTCTATGGTTCCCATGACGATACCTCACACCTTTCAAAGGAAACTGGACAGAGGTTTTAACCAAAAGGAAAATGTTATTCAAATCCAAATTGTCCTGCTGAGGAAAATAACGTGCAGGATCCACAGCAATTGCTTGGTGAAACCTCCTAATTCAGCCTCCTAAATTCCAGGGTGCACCTAAATCACACACACACCCCATTAATGAGCTGACAGCTTCATTCCACACTGCTCTCTACTGATAAACAACCTAGCAAGAGCACTAGATGTCCAATGAAAGGAAAGCTGGGTTCATAGGCAAGAAACAATGGCCAAAGAATAACAGTGACAGATTCTCAGTGCTTCCGGGCAAAAGCTTAAAGTTCAGAAGCACAAGAAGAAAGCAAGCCTGGGGTATATAGCTACTTCTAGTTAAAGGACCATTATATGCATGCAATTTTTATCCTGTGCCTTTAGATAAAATAATAATAAAATTACTGTGAGATCTCCCCCCTCCTTAAGTCCCAGTAATCCCTCAGCAACAGCCACTTCTATCTGCAAGTCACACATAATTTTATTTACCTGGGTATCCCAAAACAGTACAAATAAACCAAAATACGCACACTTTTTTTTTTTTTTTACTAATACTGCATGAATAGATCTAGAATCTCCAAGTTGGAAAGCACACATCCATTATACTGATGTTTCCAAATCCACTCGTTTAAGCTGCAGTCATCAATAAGACTGTAGTCTCCCTCTTCTGCCAGCTTAAAATCTGATCATTTGTGTCCCAAAGCCATCAACAGCCCCTTTTATCTGACCCAATATTAATACCAGATAGGAGTCAAAACTGAATCCCATCTTAAGACACAGAAGCGTAAGTGTGACAACATACTAATTCTCCAATTTAAAAATGGGAGCAAAAGGAAGATGTGCACTCAGAGTACAAGTTCAACGCAAAGCATCTAATTCCTAAGCTGTAAATAAAAGGATTGCGCTGACATTTCTAGCCCATAAGATAAGCCCCTCAGAACTCAACACCAAAAATAGTTCTAATAATCAAATGCATTATTTGTATGCAGTAAAAGTAGAAACTTTATAAAATCTCTCAAAAATAAGAACACCTCTCTGGTATTTTAGTTTGATCGTGAGAACCCAGCTAAATCACCCCAATATAAGTAATCCACAAACTCCACAGCAAAATTAAACCACTTCTCAGATAAAGTTTAACAGCAGAATAATGGAGCAAGAGGGCCCCATGCAGTCCAGACTTCATTACATTCAGAAAACATGCTCAGGACACTCATAATTAAGCTATAAAGTACTGTCATAAATACATAATTAACAACCATCCACACTTAGCAAAATAAATGGAAAGAAAAGCCCTATATTCGGCAGTGCTGGCTGTTTGATTTATTTGTTTTCTCTTTGCTGGCTATTTTACAAAATTCAGTAATCTGCAAATGGGCTCACCCATCTCTAATGCAAATTAGCTGGGTTCTCATTTCTTGTTCATTTTCTCTGTATTATATTTACTGAATTTCTAGGAATGACTCTATATCAAGAATGTGGCCAAAACCATGACCATAAAATGTATTCACACAGGCAAGCAGAAGGAGATAACTTTATATTAAAATGATAGCAGAAACCCTTCCTATGAAAGTAGGAGGCACAGCTGGTATAGTTAGGGAAATTACCCCTTATTTGTGAAGCCAGTTGTGAAGAGAGCAAAGGAAAGCCCTCAATGGGGTGCTTGGCAATATAAACTAGGTCACTTCCTCTGAATGAGACGAGAGCTGCACATGCCAACCTGGTCTACGGCCCAGTCACTGTAGAATTTTTTCCCGACTGCATCTTTTGCCATCATCCTGGACAACTTTCAGCTGAATTTACTTCTATAAAGATTGATTGAGCATCTCTATGTGCCCGACAGCATACTAAGCACTAGGATATCAAAATAAGGCTCATTGGACTCAAGTCCAGCACTCTGTCTCCCTCTTCTACAACCTTCTCAAAAAGAGAATGCAATTCCTACTCCATTTCAGCCACTCACAGGTATTAGTACATCTTTTCTGGGTATTGTTTTACCTCCTGCATGTCCAAAACTTCCTTTCTTCCCATGCTAGTCTGCTTTGCCCGGCACTGCTCCACTCCAGTCTTCAGTGGAAAGGGAAAGTGTGGCCCAGCCAGGGTGGCTCAGTGGTTGAGTATTGACCTATGAACCAGGAGTCATGGTTCGATTCCCCGTCAGGGCACATGACTGGGTTGTGGGCTCGATCCCCAGTGGGCGGCGTGCAGGAGGCAGCCAATCAATGATTCTCTCTCATCATTGATGTTTCTCTCTCTCTCTCCCTCTCCCTCTCTGAAATCAAATATATATTTTTTAAAAGATGGGGGTAGGGGGGAAGTGTGCTCTCAAAACCAGAGGAGAGCTGACTTATATAGACAGAAGTCCCTGCCCCTGGTCCCCAATTGGTTCATCCTCATGCAAATGAGGACTCCAAATCCTCACATTTTGATTGGTCCAAAAGTCACTGTTCTGATTAATCAGAATGGATCTGCTTTGATTGATTCAGTGAAGAAGCTAATGGGATATATGCACGCAGCTCCGATTGAATGTGGAAAGCTCAGTACTATTGGTTGAAATAGGATCCCAGGAATTTCTTTATAAGAGCTGGCTCACATGGCAGAAACAGTGCAGGCAGGAAGTTCAGTGCAGAAGGAAGTATTTCACTTCAGGCTTCTCCCTGAAGTGCAATTTTCATGAGTTCCCTGTATAGAAATGGCTGCTAGGATTTGTTTTTATTGTTGTTGTTTTTTGTTTATATATTTGTGTTGTTGTTAATCCTCATCAGAGTGGGGAGGTGGAGACACTGATGTGATAGAGACACATCAATTTGTTGCCCACCCCTCAACCCCAGTGCCCCAACCAAGAATCAAACCCAGGACCCTTTAGTGTGCGGCTGACACTCTAACCACTGAGTAACATTGGCCAGGACTATTTTAGCCCAGTTAGCCACTGGGAGCCCTTTTCAGTGGGCGTCTTCTTTCTCAGTGTTCACACTCCAGTACCCAACTTATGAGGAACTCACTCCCATGGTAAATGCCGGGATGGCACTTCCACGACCCTGAGGGTGAGTGCCAGTGGTGCCTCAATTACCTCATCCTAGAGCCAGCACTGCCAGATAGCATTGCCCCCATCAGCCTGGATCCCCAAGTATGGATGGTATCAACATGAAGCCACCCTGACAGCCACATGGACATGTAATGAAAGAAGTAAGTTGTGGTTAAATCACTGAGGTTCTAGGAGTTGTTACTGCAGCAATAACCTCCTCACATACAGCCATCTTCCAACATTACAAATTAGAAACAACTTAAATTTTAATCCTCACATTTTGATTGGTCCAAAAGTCACTGTCCTGATTGGTCAGAATGGAGCTGCTTTGGTCGGTGAAAAAGCTAATGGGGATATAGCGGGCAGCTCCGACTGAATGTGGAAAGCTTCAGTCCTATTAGGAGGCAATTACATTCTTTTATAGCACAGAGGAAAGAGCATGAGCTTTCTTTCTGCTAGACAGACCTGGATCTGTATTCTAGCCCTAACACCTACTAAGTGACTTGATGTAATTTATACTAACCCCTCAGCTATCATTGTTAAATATTACTAAATATATCCTTCCACACTTTTTTCAGAATTAAACAAAACTACTTAGGCAAAGCTCCTGGCACAACATTTGACCACAAAGCCTGGCAATGGGTCATTTTTATCATTTAATGAGTTCACTAATTCCAACCTCCTTTGGAAGGACAACCTGAGGCTTAATTTTACACAGTGCCTCAGAGGGTCCCCGCAGATGGAGCCCGGTTGTTCACAGGTTACCCATCCCAGAAATACATCCACCATTGGCTTTTCTCTTTCATTTTCCTACTCTCCCTGCTTCCTCACTTTTATTTTTCAGAAGCATCTGCCCAAAGTCATCTATTTTAAAAATCAAGACAGTTATATATCTTGAAATCACAATGGTCTCTCTCATTACTCCAAGATTTTCTTGCTACTTTGGCCCCATTACAAACATGCATTTAATTATCAAATCTAAATTGTTTTAGTAGAAACCTATTTCGTGAGTCAGAAATGAAGATCATTACCTCCAGACCCTCTGTGTGTTATTAATAATGTCTTATACTTTTGTGGCACCTTTCCTTGAGAAGCACAAAATGCTGCCTATACATTATCTCATTAATTCTCATGGCAGCCCATGAGGTAGCATAAGGCCACGGGCTGTTATTACCCATCTCACCCTTTCCCCTTAGTGTTCACTCTCAAATGGAAAAGTTCAAAAGCAATTTAAAAATTAAAGCTGCTTCACCAAAATCAATCATGAGAGATTTTCCAGACGCTATTTAGAAGGTACCTTAAGAATGTACAACAGTTATTCCAGGCCCTTCATGACAACACAGATTAAAGTAACAACAAAAATCAATAGAAATCTATAAATGAAATCAATATGTTCTGCAAGAAGGCTCCTGAAACAATGGAAACAAAGCTACTCCATTTTCCTACCAGCCTAAAAAGACAATGACATTATCATGGCTTAGAGGAGAGGTTGGCAAACTTTTTCTGCAAAGAACCAGATAGAAAATATTTGAGGCGGTGCGAGCCATATGGTGACTGTTGCAACTATACAACTCTGCTTTTGTAACACAAAAGCAGCCACAAATAATACATAAATGAACCAGCGTGGGTGGGTTCCAATAAAACTTTATTTATGGGGATTGACATTGAATTTCATATTATTTTCAGATGTCATGAAATATTCTTTTGTTTTTTTCACCACACACAAACAAAAAATGTAAAAATCGTTCTTAGCTCAGTTTTTGTGCAAAAGGCAAGAGGTATTTGGCCAGCAGGCTATAGTTACCCGATCATTATCTTTAGAGGCCAAAATGGGGATTTTTGAATCTTCGAAGCTTATGGACCTCCACATTTTCACTCTCTGAAGTCTTTCTGCAAGTTATTTCCTTGTGTACATCTCGGGCGAAAATGCATGTAAATGCATAAACACACACAGGAATGAAAGCACTTAATTAAAAAAAAAATGCACTGTGGAAATCAACCTTCCCTACAGCTGAAAACACAATGAATAGAAAGCCTGGATTTTATCAGCAAGTCTGTCACTGCATTTATATTTCAGGGCCTGCCAATCCATCCTCAGCAAACACAGA
The DNA here is from genome assembly GCF_963259705.1 of Myotis daubentonii. Taxonomy (NCBI): domain Eukaryota; kingdom Metazoa; phylum Chordata; class Mammalia; order Chiroptera; family Vespertilionidae; genus Myotis; species Myotis daubentonii. Next base: position 71,801,709 of record NC_081849.1, on the reverse strand, counting down.
AATAGGGGGCTCGTCTTCAAGTCCAGTTAGCTCATCCCTGGTCTCCCTCTGCCCTCTCATTCTCTGAGATGTTCCTGGATACCTTCACCTGATTAATTCAATAAACACGCATTAAGGTCTTGCTCTATGCCAGGCCCTGTGCCAGGCATCATAAAGTATGACAAGTGTGACTACAGACATATGGGCCATGTACAGTGAGCACAGAGAAGGCATGGTGAACTGTGGAACAGGATACGCGGAGGCAGGTTCCAAAGCCGGGGCTATGCTTAAACTGTGCATTCTAAGAGAACAAAAATGCTTTAAGTGAATTTCTTGCCATTATCCAGATTTTCTTATCTGGAAACTTCTCTGGATCACCCTGTGTTCTTTAAAACTGTAGGTGTCCTAGGCCCCATTTTCTGGTGACCAGCTGCTATGTTCTAAATGTTAATGTTCCCTCAAAATTCAAATATTGAAATTCTAAACCCAAGGTGATGGTAATTGAAGGTGAGGCCTCTGGGAGGTGCTCAAATCATGAGATTGGAGCTCTCAGGAATGGGATTAGTGCACTGAAAAAAAAGACCCCAAGACCTTCCTAGTCCCTCCCACCACATAAGGACACAAGGAAGAGTCTGTGACCATGAAGAGAGCCCTCACCCAACCATGCTGGCACCCCCATCTCAGATTTCTAGCCTCCAGAATTGTGAGCAATAAATGCCTGTGTTTATAAATACCCAGTCTGTGGCACTTTGTTATGGCAGCTCAAACAGACTCAGACATTAGCTCTGTGGCTAAACATCCTAAAATCCCTTATTTGCAAGGAGCAATGGAAAATGACAAGGTTTGAGGATCAGACTGTCCTGGGTTTGAAGTCAACCCTGTCACTTACTCTCTGTGTGACCTTGGGAAAGTTAGTCACCTTTCTGAAGGTCAGTTTTATGATATAACACATACCTCACAAAATTGTTTTAAAAAAATGAAATCATGCCCTGGCTAGTTTTGCTCAGTGGATAGAGCATCAGCCTGCAGACGGAAGGGTCCCAGGTTCGAATCCAGCCAAGGGCACATGCCCAGGTTGCAGGCTCAATCCCCAGTAGGGGGCATGCAGGAGGCAGCAGATAGATGATTCTCTCTCATCATTGATGTTTCTCTCTCTCCCTCTCCTTTCCTCTCTGAAATCAATAAAGAAATGTATTTTTTTTTAAAGAAATCACATGTAGAGAGTGCCCAGCACATCTCAGACATCGAACATATTAGCCCACACTCATAAATAATTGCCTTTCAACAGGTGTCTTCTAGGGACCGGCGAACCTGAAACATGGGTCCCAACAGTGGCCCTTTGAACACTGTGTGAGGCCGTTGGAAGACACATTTGGGCAGGACTATTTTTCCATAAACAAAAAGCTACTCTTATGTTCCCATGTGCAGGACTCGGGGACCCGAATAAGTCAAAGGATTCCTTAGATGTATAAGTTGAATGATTCAATTTTGTGGAAAGAACCACATCAAATTATCCTTAGCCTTTTTAATATATATTAACTGAGTCATGAAGGATGGGAACATTCACACCTCAAGAAATTAATTTTGTCTAAAATATGTTTTTAAAGGCTAAAATCATCTATATATGAAATCAGCACACATAATAGTTAGTAGTCATTTTTAACTTTTATCCTTAATTTGTAAAAGTGCCATAAATGAAGTTCAACGTAGGACCTCCCAATGATGCTTTCAGTTATCTGAAGTCCCACTTACGCCAAAAAATAGGTCCTTCCTTAGCGACTTCAAATACTTAATGTTGCTGAAATGATTTCCAAGGAGAATTCTCTGTCACGTGCTGTTTCCAGGTGAGAAGGAAGAAGCATGGACGTAAACAGGACACTGCGCGCTGGCCCTCCCTGGGCAGCTCCGCACAGCGGCTCTGAACGGCTGCCCCACGTAGCCACTCCCAGGGAAGGTCCGTTCCACTCCCCGGCTCCAGGGCACTGTCAGAGCCCATTTTCCTGGTGATCCATAACTCTAGTTGGGAATTCATCTATGTCTGTCAGTAGCCACCAATTTGAAAAACATTTCTCTAAACTGTCACCGCTGTAAAAAGATCATTATGCTGACATCCACCGTCAGCCGAGCGCGCTCATGCTATACACAGAGGAAAGGCCCCACATATCACAGTTCCCAATAAAGAGCAAGTCTGAGCAGCATTTATGGAGAAAAGAGCCATGGCAATAAAATATTCCCAGGAACCCAAGCACAGCAGCCAAGCTAAATCTCGGTTTTCTTTCTGACAGGCCAGAGATTCATGACCGTCTTCCCAGCAGGCACCCGGGAAACAAAAGCTCCCTGCATCTGAAGATCTCCATCGAGGGCTCTGTGAAAGCCACCGATCCTGTATTAGCTTTACTACTCAATATACTTTCAAACTGTCTAAGCAAAGCCTGCCTGTGTCCTCCCATTATAAACTGGGGATTCAGAACAATAGATTTTAACAATGTCCATCTCAAGCGTATAAGGGCTGAGGCTGTCACTTGTCAAGGACCTGAATCCCCAAAGGTAAACACACTAAACTGGCCTCTTAAATGACACCCTACTGACCCATAATGAGAGGTGGGTTCCAATCGTGAGCCCATAGCAGTCAGCTCTGCAGAGCGCTGTTTAATGACAGTTACATTTGATTATTAGAAAAAAATATACATAACATAAAATTTACCATTTTAAAGTGTACAATTCAGTGGCAGTAGTACATTCGCAATGTTGTGCAGCCATTACTACTATCCAGTCCCAGAATATATACATCATCCCCAAACAGAAACCTCTACTCAGTAAGCAGTCACTCCCCATTTCCCACTGCCCCCAGCCCTTGGCAACCGCAGATCTGCTTTTTGTTTCAGTGGATCTGTCTATTCCACATATTCATATATGTAGATAGAGCCACATAACACGCAACAGCTTGTATCTCTGATTGAGTCCCCTCTGCCATTGTTGTAAGTTACCTGATCCCATTATTAATATAGCCTGCTCTCACCCTAATGTCAGGCCTGGTCTATGAGAGGTGTGATATTTTACATGCCACTTGGCTAGGCTATGGGCCCACTATTCAGACAAACATTAATCTAGGTCAGTGGTTCTCAACCTTCCTAATGCCGAGACCCTTTAATACAGTTCCTCATGTGGTGGTGATCCCCAACCATAAAATTATTTTCATTGCTACTTCCTAACTGTAATTTTGCTACTGTTATGGATCGTAAGGTAAATATCTGATATGCAGGGTGTATTTTCATTGTTACAAACTGAACATAATTAAAGCATAGTGATTCATCACAAAAACAATATGTAATTATATATGTGTTTTTCCGATGGTCTTAGGCGACCCCTGTGAAAGGGTCGTTCGACCTCCAAAGGGGTCGCGACCCACAGGTTGAGAACCGCTGATCTAGGTGTGGCCATACGGGTACTCTGTAGATGTGATTAAAGCCCACAATTAGAAGGATGGCGTTAAGAGCAAAACTGAGGCTTCCCTGACAACCAAGAAGATGAAATTTCACCTACGATCAGCAGCTCCAGCTCATGCCCAAGAGTTCCAGCTTGCCCTTCCTGACAGCCTGCCCCCACAGATTTCAGACTTGCCCAGCCAGTCCCCACAATTGTGTAAGGCAATTTCTTGAAATAAATCTCTTAATATATATCTCCTATTGGTTTTGTTTCCCCAGTTGAACCCTGACTGATACAGAAAGGAAGAAAAGGCTTGAATACATAGCATCCTGCTTGTTTCTGGTCCACTGAAGTTGGCTACCTGAGATTTAGTACTTACAGAGCTTTAAAGATGCCCTATCTTCAATGGTAGTTTTAGATAGTCATTGACACAGATGCCCTAGTCAATAACTATTATTTGCCATTAAGAGGAGGAAAAAAGGCCTGATTAATGACTAGAAATTAAAGAGTAGAAGATTTTAGTTTAATACAAGAAGAACTTTCTAATAACCAGGCAGGCATATCTAAAATTTTATAAACAATGTAAAGTATTTTTCTGTTAAACAAAACTTTACTTGTATTAAGTGACATTTCACTTCAATCATTGAAAATTTAGAACCTGAATTGAGATGTATTTTCATTGTTAAATACGTATGGGATTTTGAAAACTTGGTATGGAAAAAATATATATATAAAACATCTTATTAATAATTGCTTTATCAATTATATATAGAAGTGGCAATAATTTATATTTACCGAATTAATAAGATGCATTGTTAAAATTAACTTCACCTCTTTTTACCTTTTTAATGTGGCTACTAGAAAATCTGAAGTTGCATATGTGGCTTGCATTATATTTCAAATGGACAGTGCTGGTCTAGAGAAATGGGCAACACTCTGACCATGACCTTCAACCTCTGAACTCAAACACAGAATAGCAGTAGAAAAAGTTCAACTAACAAGCATATGAAAAGATCATTTTTTAAACATTAAAAATTTAGAGAATTGCAAACTAAAACATATACACACACATACTTTACACATATAGACTGACCAAAATTAGAAAATTAGAAAAATGAGAAAACTAGAAGTTTTCTCAGTGGGATGCGGAGGATACAGGGGTGCTCCTACACAGCTGGCAGACATGTGGACTGGAGCTGCCGGCCTAAACAGCAAGCTCACCCGATGCAAAGTCAGCATATGTGTGCCCTGTGGCTCAGCAATTCCCAAACAGTCCTACATAGGTTCATCAAGAGAGGTGAACAAGATGTTCACTGCAGGGCTATTCAGCGTGGTGGGGATCTCAAAGCAATCTGGGTGCCTGTCACCAGATGAATGTGGTGGGTACTATTCAGAGTACTGCGCAGCCATCAGCAACAATGGACCAGAAGTACATACAGCCACATGAATGGGTCTTCAAAACCTAGTGCTGCATGAAAAAAAAAATGTTTAAAATAAACAGATAAGTAAAAGAGAAATAAATCTATAGCAGAATACCATTTACTGAAATTAAAAATACAGGAACACAAATAAGAAAGATATTTTTATAAGAATTCATACATACAAACAAAAGGATACACATCAGACTTGCTATAATGGTTTGTCAATGGGTGAGGAAGACAATGGGAGTGGAAATGAGGAAAAAAGGGACTAACTAGAAAAAATAAATAAAAGAAGAGAGAGAGAGACAGAATCAAGCCTTGCTTTTCTACCTAATGGGGGCTCTGGACAAGTCACAGAACCTCTTTGCGTTTCAGTTACGTCATCCGCAAATAACAAAATCTTCCTTGAAGGAGCATTAAGAAAATAAAGGTGCTATGTATAAAGTACCCAGCACAGCATTGTAAATCCCAGGGTTCCTTCCATGGAAACAACCATTATCAACTGAATTTTATGCAGGTTCACCCTTTGAAGCACATCCTTCCTGCTCTATTAGGCATGGGTGCTCATAGCTTATTTAACACCAGGCTAATTGGATACCAATGAAGAAAATAAGGCACCATGCTGCGAATTTTAGGTAGCTATTTAGGATTATCCTTTATCTTATAGGAATTTCTCTCCCTCTGCAAATTCGTCTTCCATCCAGCATCTGCTGTTTATTTGCATACAAATGAATAATTTACCACTGTATCTATCAGGAACACGGACCCAAACTAAGGCCTGAGGAAACATAAATAAAAAGGACTAATTCAATGACAGAATATTAAGAAGTTCTAAAAAAAAGTGTGATCCCCCCACACATTACCTTCCTCATTTAGTCTCATCAAATATGCAACATGGCACACCTTATTTCACTCCTCGTCAGTATAGTCACCTATCAGCCCAGGGAGTTTTAATATGGGAATTCCTCCAACACTGGTTACTGCCAAATATCTTACACTTCCTCACAGAATGAACTATAGTGTTATCGATATACACATTATAGATATATAGAGATAGGTATAAAATGAACAAAATGCCTGGTTTCCTGAACATGTCAGAGCTTTTAATGCATTCTCATAAATACACTGTAAACAGCAATCAGTCCATTTCAATCCATTCAGAGCATCTGAGGCATCCGGAGCTGTGGAGGGAAAACAGCCTTTCTGCATCGCCCTCACAGGCTCCCCACTGAAAGCTGGCACCTCCCAGCAACAGAGGAGAGTCACCCTCTCAGCCTACCACTCGGCGCTTTTCTAAACTATTTTTAAATGGGGGGCCCTACTGTTACTGGAAGATTAGCCAGGATCAAGTGGCTGGTTCTATCTGGATCCCACCTACACCTACTGGACCCAGACTCTTGGCTGAAGACTTGCAGGGGGGCCCACATGATTCACCCTACACTGAGGGAAAAGGAGAGAAAGCTGCCCCCCTGGAAATCAGGCTTAATATCCTCTGCCTTAAGGGTCCTACCTCCTTTTAGATTACAAAATGCTCTGGTGAATAGTAGGCAAAATCTCAACAGTGCCTAGTATAAGATTGTAAAGGGTGTTCAGGGTACAGGAACTCCAATATTAAGGAAAAATTAGGAGGATTAGGTGGGGAAGTTGTGCTCACCAAAGGAGACATGCACTGTGTCTCAACTGTCTGGGAGACATATGGACTACAAGGAACGGTAGGATGCTTTGAGGCAAGACCTGCTTAAATTCAGCAGGGAAAGGGATTAGAGTGCTGGGGACAATAATGATAACAGGTCACATTTATGCAATTCTTATCACGGACTTGGTACTACACTAAGAACTTGACCTGTAAAGTATTTCATATGTAAAATGATTAGAATATAAACATAAAAGTAATAATTACATCTAGTAATTCATTTGTCTTCACAAGTACAAGCAAAAGGGAGTAGTGATCTAGTTGTACTAGATTTTTAACAGAGAAAAGGAAAGCATAGACTTACAGGATGTAGAGACCTAGGGAGGAACAGTGCCACAGTCATGAAGGGAGGATGCATGGAAATTTGTAGGTATTGCCTTATGAGTCAAATCTTTCCTAATGTTAATGGCAAACAAGAAGGTGAATGTATCCTCATGGGGAGTCAATGTAGTTGCTATCTTTAAATTTTTAAATTTCACATATCTACAATAAATATTCCAAAAATTTATATGGAACCACAAAAGACCCCAAATAGCAACAGAGATCTTGAGAAAGAAGAACAAAGTTGGAGGAATCATGCTACCTAATATCAAACTATACTACAAAGCCACTATAATGAAAACAGCCCAGTACTGGCACAAGACCAGGCATATAGATTCATGGAATAAAACTGAGAGCCCAAAAATCAACCCATGCCTTTATGGTCGATTAATATTTGACAAAGGAGTCAAAAGCATACAATGGAGTAAAAACAGTCTCTTCAATAAATGGTGTTGGGAAAATTAGACAGACGCATACAAAAAAAATGAAAATAGACCACCTTCTTACACCGCACACAAGAATAAACTCAAAATGGGTTAAAGACTGAAATGTTAGACTAGAAATAGAAATCCTAGAAGAAAATATAGGCAGGTAAATGTCAAACATTTCTCATAGCAATATTTTTTCTGATCTATCTCCTTGGGCAAGGGAAACAAAAGAAAAAATATACAAATGGGACTGCATCAAACTAAACAGTGTTTGCACAGCAAAGAAAACCATCAACAAAATGAAAAAACAACTCAATGAATGGGAGAACGTATTCGCTAATACATCTGATAATGTACACAATTTATAAAGAACTTATAAAACTCAACACCCAAAAAAACAAACAATCCAATTTAAAAATGGGTAAAGATCCTGAATAGACACTTCTAAAAAAGATGGTCAATAGATATATGAAAAGATGCTCAATGTCACTAATCATCAGAGAAATGCAAATTAAAACCACAATCAGATATACCTATGAGAATGGCTATCATCAATAAATCAACAAACAACTGTTGGAGAAAAGGGAACTCTTGTGCACTGTTGGTGGACATACAGATAGGTCACTGTGGGAAGTAGTATGGAGTTACCTCAAAAATTACAAATGGAACTGCCTGATGATCCAGCCATTCCACTTGTGGGAATTTATCTGAAGAAACCCCAAACTCTAATTCGAAAGAATATATGCACTCCTATGCTCCTTGTAGCATTATTTTTAACAGCCAAGATTTGGAAGCAGCCCAAGTGTCCATGAGTAGATGAGTGGATAAAACAGGCATGGTATAGTTTCACAGTAGAATACTACTCATGCATAAAAAGGAAGAAAATGTTACCTTTTGCAACAACATGGGTGGATCTGGAAAGCATTATGCTAAGTGAAATAAGCCATGCAGAAAAAGATAGATACCATATGATTTCACTCATAAGTAGAATTTAATGAGCAAACTGAACTAATAAGCAAAATAGAGACAGACTCATAGGTAGAGAGCAGGCAGATGGCTTGGGGGAAGGAGGAGTATTGGTGGAGGGATTAAGCAAAAAAGAAAAAAAGCCCTAACCGGTTGGGCTCAGTGGATAGAGCATCGGCCTGTGGACTCAAGGGTCCCAGGTTCGGTTCCGGTCAAGGGCATGACCTTGGTTGTGGGCACATCCCCAGTAGGAGGTGTGCAGGAGGCAGCTGATCGATGTTTCTAACTCTCTATCCCTCTCCCTTCCTCTCTGTAAAAAAATCAATAAAATATATTTTTTTAAAAAGTGAGAAAGACAACAGTGTGGTAATTGGGGGAAGTGGAAGGGTGTACAGGGAACCACAAAAGACTCCAAATAATAAAATAAAACACTAAATAAATAAAATTTTAATTTACTCAAAAATGGGATTCATTGTCTATGTTTAGTCAAACTATTAACAATTAACAATGAAATTCATAAGACTATTTCTTGAGTCTAGAAGTAAAATTTTAGACCATGATTTAGTTTCTTTTCATCTTAACTTTCTTCTAAAAATAATTTTATCAGCATGGCTTTACATATCGTAACTTCTGAACTGGTAAGCTAGTTTCTGTTTATTGGGGAAAGCAGGCCATGAAAAGCAGAAAGAATTTTCAAATAAATATGATCCTGTAAATCCCTTTAAGACAATCATGGAAGGCTGCTAAGATTTCTTTATGTTCTAAAGTCTGAAAATGACAAAATTAATAATATTTGCATGAGAAAATGCAATCAGCTTTAATGACACAAACGAAGATATATAGGAACTGGGAAAGAAGGGGATATCCCACCATGGTCAAGAAAGGCCACATGAATGAGATACAACAATCAGAAAGAGAGGGAATTTCTGTGGATACCTGCCATTTTGTGTGGCACTGAACGTGTGAGCTCACCTCACAGACCTCTGCCTCAGGCCTCTGCACTGCTGTCCCCACTGCCTGGCTTCTCCTCTCACTTCTCCGTGTTTCCTCTCTCTCTCCCAGGTCTCTTCTTAAATGCTGTCCTATCAGAGAGACTTTCATCAGCACTCCCTATCATCCTTACCCTGCTGTGCTCTCTCCACAGAACTTATCAACACCTGACACATTATGTATTTAATTCTCTGTGTTTGTAAGTTCTGTGAGGTCAGAGAATCTGTGTTTGGTTCCATGCTGTATCAACAGCACCTAGAACAGTACCTATCACTCTGCAGGTGCTCAGTAAAGATTTGTAGAATGAATGAATGAATATTCCATTCAGGCTTTAGTCTTTAGTCTTGCCCTTTATCCTTCAGGTTAACCTCAACTCATAGACTCTCAATGCTAGTCCCTTTAGAGTTAATGGAGGAAGGGGAATAAGACAGTTAGTTCCATGTAGTAATTATGAGTATGGATCCTGGAACCACACCACCTCGGTTCAAGCTTCGCTGTATTGCTTCCTCAACGGCATTGTCCAATAGAACTTTCCATAATGATAGAGATGCTCTGTTCTGCACTGTCCAGTGTGAAAACAGCCATGATCCCTGCCCTCAAGAAGCCACCACCCACATGGACCTATTGAGCACTTTAAGTGTGGCTAGTGTGACTGAACAACTAAATTTTTAATGCCATTTAACTTATTTAAATAATACCATTTAACTTATTTAAATAGTTGCATGTGACCAGAGTTTACTGTAGATTGGACAGCACAATTCTAGATGTATATTCCTGGCAACATTTCTTAATCAATCTGTGCCTCCATCCCCTCATCAGTGAAATGGTAACACTAACAACAAGAAAAATAAATAGCACCCCATAGATTTTATGAGGATTGCATGAGGTCATATGTAGCACACTAGAACAGTACCTGGTCCATAGTGAACTCTCAGTAAATGCTACTATTGTGGGCAAAAGGAGCTGGCTTTGCAATAACACTGAATCCTTAGCTATAACAACAATATTAATCTAATATATAAATAAACATAAGGAAATATAGGCATTTCCAAAATGTAAGATTATATCAAATATGTGATAAGTCAGAAAATAGAGTAAATATAAAGGAAATCTAAAGTAGCAAGCCAACAAGTTGACAATTTTGGTTGATTATCAATGTAACTCTAATAAAATAGCAGTTGCCATAGCAGCGAAAGATCAAAAAGTCATTTCAAAATCAAAGACAAGGAGCATCTTCCTACAGAAACCTTGTGAACAATATAACTGAACAATATCATGAAATGACTCCATTTATGTCTGGAGTTTACCAAAGAGAATAATTCATTTCCCAACACTGTTACCCAGCTTTCAGTATCTACTTTACAACTGCACTCAAGATTCTACATATTTTTCTTATATCTGAGGGTTTACTTTATGATTTTTAAAAACTCACCACAGTGATGGAGTGAGCAGGGTAAATGGCGGGGGGAAGGAAACATCTATAATACTTTCTACAATAAAGACTAATTTTTTAAAAAAAAACAACCTCACAACAGTGAAAAAGATAAAACAATTTTTACAAGAAAAAATGATTAAGAAATATATCTTGTGACACCACTTTATTACTGCCCTTGGAATCAGCAAATTGATGTTATTGTATTTTGAAGGAGGCTTGAATTAAATTTTTTTGTATTGTCTTTTTGTTAGCCTCCAAATAAAATGTTCTTTCCCTACCTATATAGGTTTTTTGTTTTGTTTTGTTGGTTTGTTTTTTTCATTTATAAACTCCATGCTTTTTCTCCTTCCCAGAGAATTTGAACGTCAAGTCAAATTTGCAAAGAAGTAGAAGGAGGCAGGGAAGGAGGAGGAACAAAAAGGTTTTTGGGCTCCCTGATTAGATGGTACCTGTTCAGTTCTCCTCTTGCAACCTTTATATAAATGTACGTAAATGGAGCAGGGACAGTGGAAACTGCGCAAGATTACTGCTGCTCTGTCACATGCCAGTCCCATCTGCTTAGCTCCTTGAATTATACTTCTCTGTGTCTTTTTGTCTTTTCCTTTGTCCTCTAGATCTTCCCACCTTGTTCTACTCTGATTGTATGGTTGTTACTTTTAAGGCTGAGAACTAAAAGAATTTCTTTTGGATAATAATCTATTTGAAAACAAGTTTATACTCAAATATGTTAGTGTCTACTTGGTTCTCTAACATATTTATTTTTTGTGTTAAGGTCAAAATTATTAAACCATAAAAATAAAACCTGTTTTCTTCGGTAGAGTTTAAATCACACAGAAATAATAAGATATTCAGTTGCACTGACTCTGTGGGGAAATCACCTATGTTGACCCCTTCTCTAAAAAGAGCAGAGAATTTGTCTTTATACCAGTTCCTAGAATAGAGCTTTGAGTTGTGGCATCAGTTAGTACATTGGGAGATAAGGCAAATTTACAACAGGCATCCTAGGCATGAGCTGTACAACGGTGGTGAAAACAGCCATGACCCCTGCCCTCAAGAAGCTTCCAGTAAGAAGATCAGAAGGAGCTGCAATTGCGGACTACGCTTCCTGTGTGAGCCCTATTGATATCATTCTACAGATCCCATCTCCAACCCAAAAAGAAGGCCCAAAGGGCACCCACTCCAGGAAGTTCCACAACTTTCTCTCTTCTCTCACTATTATCAATCCCCACACAAACCTAGAATGGGAAGAGCTTCGCCCAACAATAACGGAGTAGCAATGAAATGACAGCTCCAAAATGCACATGATTTCTTTTCTAGATTAAAAGAGAAATAAAGTAATGAGGTCATAGGGGGTTTATATAGAACAGTAACCTACTGTAAGTCCTTTACATTGTTGTTGTTCTTTCTGGGACTGCCTTTCTACAGTGATAATGATGATGATGATGCCAACGATGATGATTTGATGCTAATACCAAATTTTTGTGAGTGTTTTCTATGTTCCAGACATGGCATAGGTACTATATTTATTCAGATGAGGAACCTAAGACACAGATAGGCTAAAAAACTGTCCCTAGGTCACACAATGACCTTGTAAATGAAGCAACCACCACACAAACCCAGATGTTTCAGAGCTTATGCACTTATCTATTGTGACCTAGCTGCCTCCGCACTTTTCTTATTAGTGATACAAAATTCTTTCCAAACCTAGGAAGACCAATCACGAAGCGATCCTAAATATTAGAAAGTATTTCAGTCTCCCGATCTTCTCAAATACACATCATATGCACCCAATAAGTAATGATAAATTAATGATTGAAAGAATTGAAAAAGACTGAGAACCCAAATTACAGTATTTCTGTGATTTTGTTTGGTATTTTTATATTAAAACTAAAAGAAATTAATTACCTTATATGCATATGCCATTGAAAGTGGAGTCCTTCATCCCTTTGCTCCTAATATATAGTCCAGCTTAGAAAAATATGACATAACTCACTGTGGGAGATTCATGAGTTTTGAATAGTAGGTTCAGAAATTATAATTAGTTTGCATACATCAATCCACATTTTTCTGATCCTGTCCCTCTTTTAGCAATGACATAAGTTGGTGACTTGGCACTTTGAAGTTTAGAGTTTATGTGGCCACAGAACTAAGCAAAGTGAACTGAATATCATCCATGGATTTACATTTTAGGCAATATGGCAGATCAGGTGACAAAAAACAACAACCACACATACAAACAAACAAACCCTCTCAAATAGAACACCTCGAAATTCTGCATAAATATCCAGAACATTTTTTAATACACATGGCTGAGCTCATTGTGAGAGAAATCCTTAGAGGTAAGACAAAAGACAAAGCAAGAATCTAAAGTTAACAGCTGAACAGTAAAGTTGACACTGACCTTGGTTGCACCAACTGAATGGTAGTGTTTAGAGTTCCTACTCATCTTTTTCATGATACACATTTAAAAATTATATTATTACAATAGCAATTACTAGAATAAATGGGAGAGTATTTGGGAGCATCTATATGTAAACTTTGCAAAAACGTTTATTATATTTACTTCGTATCAGAAAAACAGAATATTAAATTTCACATATATTGGATATACATTCAAGATTAAATATTCTGACTTTGTATAAACGATGCCACCATAATATTTGTAAATATTTTAACAAGTAACTTGAACTTTCTTTCATGAACATCTATTTTCTTTCCTTTTATGTTATGCTTGAGATGATTACATGCAATTCCTAATTCAAATTTTTAATGATGATGTCTTCAAAAGTCTCACTCTATATAAGCAGTTTTCCATAAGTTTGTAGCAGCTAATAATGAGTAGAAAAGAATTAAGACATTAGAAAAGAATAAGAGAATAAACCTAAAGCAAATAGAAAAAAGGAAATAAAAATAAAAAGCAAAAATTAATGCTATGAAACAGAAGGTAATGGAGATGAACAACGAAGATAAAATTGGCTCTTATAAAGTCTAATAAATCTGACAAACTTTTAGCAAACTGATATAAAGAAAACAAAGATGACATCTACAAACAACTTATATGCTTATAAGAGTATGGACAGTTATATGCCAATAAATTTAAAAATGTAGATGAAATGGAAAAATTCTTAGAAAAATGTATCTTTACAAATTTACTAAAGATGAAATTAAAAATCTGAATGACTCTATAACCATCAAACAGCTGTAATCAGTAGTTTCAAATCTTCCTACGAAAAAATATGAGACCCAGTTTTATAAAATAATTCTATAAAGCACAAAGGATCAGACTATTCCAATAGCACATAAATGCTTTCAAAAACTCAAAAAGAGGCTTCTCAACTACTTTTATGAGTCTTATATAATCTTGATACCTAAACCAGATACAGACAGTATGACAAAGGAAAAATAAAAGACCAGCCTTACTCATGAAAATACTTTTTAAAATATTAAATAAAATATTAGAGTCTGAGACTCACAGGGTATATCAAAGTAGTGTTGTTTTAAAAATGCATGATTATTTCAACATTAGAAAATCTAGCATTCTAATTCATATTATCAATATATATTAATTCAGAAAAGTCATTTGATCATCACAAGAGATCCAGAAAATGCATTCAATAAAATTTAACATATATTCACAATCTAAAAACTCCCTATCAATGTAGGAATATAAGAGAACTTCCTTGATGTAATAAATAGTATTTGAAAAAAATCTACTCCATATGTCATACTAAATGGTGAAATATTAAAAGCATTTCCTTTAAAAACAGAAAGACCAAAAGTAAAGAATGTGTTACTTAGGAATGTGTATACTACTGTACATATTATATGTATATATGCACATTACATGTATATTTGCATTAGTATTATAAGGAATGTAGACTAATAACACAAAACTCAGTAAAGTGGCTACGTCTGAGTGGATATAATGAGGAAAGTGGGTGGCTGACATACAAATGGTCATTTTATTGTTCTTCTTTACACTATACACACACACAGGCACATACACACAAATGTAAAATATATTATTCATAAAATGTTAAACATGTTCTTCATAACATGTTTGGAAATGAACTGAAATAATTCATTTTGCAAATATTAAACAAAATCAGAATGATGGCTAGGCTAAGTAACATAACTACAATAGAAATGTAAATCACCTTCTCTTTCATTGTACAAGTTCAAGCTTGCCTTCATATAAGTCATATTTCTCCACTAAACAGATAATACTTTACACATTTGAGAATAAATTCTCATGTCATCATGAAACTTGGAGAAGGAAAAATCATATATGAGATTCATTCTATTACTTGAATAAATCTAACACCATTAAAACTTTAGTTTTAGGGACCACCTCTCAGTCATTAGGCTGGTTTTCTAGAGCTTTTGTGTAAAAAAAAGAAATCAATTCTTCAACAGTGCACAAAGGAAGAGAACAGCCCTTGTCAAATGAATGAAGTCATATTGATTGCAGAACTTTTCTCCTTTGTTCTGTGCACATTAAATCAGTCCTAGTCTTCTAAAAGTCCCACAGCAATGCTAGGGTGCTGCATCGAACTGCAGGACCAGTACAGGTTTTGGCTTTCTGGCCTGTCCAGGTACAGACACTTCAGTAGACACTGGGGCCAGAGTCAGGCACTGGGGTTAATGAGGGGGACATTTTGTGAGGGTTAAAAATAATGTTTTTGAGTGTGAGATGGAAATAAAGGCTTGATGTTAAGCCAGAAAGTGTGCTTTTTGTAAGTTTTTCTCTAATGAACTTTCTGCACTTCAGGGTCCCAAAAAAATAAATTAGAAACCAGACTGAGCTGAGATCCCATGTTTTGAAAGGAAAAAAAAGAACAGAATTTGTGTGTTTTTCAAATGGGTTCTACTGACAAAAAGCTATGTGACAGTGTACAACTGTGCCCAATTGCAACAGCTAGGAAGAAAGCAGTCACTCATTCCTTCTTTTTGTTGTTATTGTTGGGTGTGTTTTTTTGTTTGTTTGTTTTTGTTTTTTAAGGAAATGGAGACTCGAATAAGATAGGTTGGAGCTAGTAATGAGATGAGATGCAATTTTTTATTCTGATTCTATGACACATTATTTGCCTGTGGTTGGGGTCCATATTCTGAGTTATTGTAAATATTATTTTTAAATTCTGAAAAGTCCTTAAAGTTGCCCAAGAAATGGAATTTAAAGCTCTACTTTTTTTCATTTGCAAACATGCTTGGGCTGCTGCAGAGATGCAATTATAATGCATAGTTTATGGCCACCAAGATCAAATGGCTGTTTAGAATCCTGTAGTTCTGAATTCCTCAACTTCTTTTGAATTCTCCAGTGATGTCCAAGTTATACAAACGTGTCCATCTCCAGGCTAAGAAACAAGTCAAAATGTTCCAATGGAAGACCATGCCAATGGGTCCTCTAAAAATGCAGGCCACTCAAGTCACAAAAGTTTCCTAGGTTAGGTAAGTAATAGAGACTAATTAAAAGAATTTACATCAAGGCAATGTGTTACAGGAGTTGGCTTTTCCCTTGTAGGTAAAAGGAGCTTTCCTCCTACTGCATGCGTTCTGGATAAACCCCTTTTCTCATTCTTTTGCAAGTTTCATATTTTATCCTCTACGCTCCTTCCTCTAAAATGTTACAAGTACTGTCAGGGTGAAAATGGCTCTGGACCTGACCCTATAAAAGGCGACGTTCTGAGCAGCACAAGATGACAGGGCTGGAGCTCCCTCTAGAGCCCATCCTGCAGTGAATGGAGGGGTCTTCAGCAAAGTGAACTAAGATTTGGGGTGGATCTGCCCATTTCCCCATCCTCGCTTATCTTGCTGGAGAGACCTGTCCAGGAGACTGAAAGGTCTAAAAGAGCAGAGCTGTTCACAATGACCTACAGGACGCATGGGGGAGACCGTCTCGCTGTGCTCACCAGCATCTCTGCACCTGCACCTCTCAAGATACTTAGTTCATAAGTTCTCTTGTCAACATCAACGCTGGATATTCGCCATAAAAGGGATATTGGTAATAGGTAAAGCAGAGAATGTTCATTTGTTCAGTGTTCAATCCAGTGGTTTAGGTCATAGTCATAAATGTAGTAATAGCTGATACTCTCATTTTATAATAAGCTGATGTTTTTAAACTTGAAATGAAAATTTTAATAACAAGCAATGATGGGGTTTGTTTTTTTAAGCTTCTTTAGAAAAGCTATAGAAAATGGCATGTTAATAAAAAACAGCAATATAATTGTCATTTGAGCATAAATCGGAGAATCTTAAATCACTGCTTTCTTTGCTTTGGGAGAAAAATAAAGATTCGCAGATGTAATATTGAGGAACCATTTTCAAAACATTACAGCTACATTTAAAACAGTCAGGAAAAAATGCTGCTTTGGATTTGTTCCTGTTGTTATATGATGTTATTACATATTGAGAATATTCCATTTTGCTTTTGGTAACTGTGAAGAAAAATAATTTAGACATTTCCACTTCACTTGGGGGAAATTAAGAATGCCTAAGTACTTAGGTCTTAACATAATCAAAAGATTGGCTCACAATGCCTTTAAAACATGGCTTCCCCCCACCCACCCAAGTTTGTTCAGTTGAAATTATTAAGCAGTTTAAAATTATCTAAAAAAAACATTCTTATTACTTTGAGTCATTACTCTAGACAAATAAAATGGAAGAGCTAAACCCTGTTAATACTAAATTAAACCCTTAACTGAATATGGTGTTCGTTAGTAATGTACAATGTCCATTATAGAAATCACAATGGCATTTATACAATACTGTGTGATTTCTAAAATGATTCCATAGCCATTATCTTTCTTGATCCTCAGAACAAGACAGGTCTGGCATATACAAGTAGTAAAACAAAACTATCCTTTAACTTGTATATTGTGAGTTTGATCTTTCTGTCTACTAATTTTTCTGAATACTAATCACTCCTCCAGCCCTGTTCTCTTTAATGGTAGCAGCATTAATAATAACAGTAATCATAGCTAACATTTATTGAGTGCTAGCTCCACTTTTAAGCGTTTTACATGGATTAATTCAGTAATCCTAGAACACAGAAGATAGGTATTTTATTTAAGGTCATTATATTGAGGAACTCTAACTCTGGATATCTATGTGTTTGTCTAGGATTATACCATATTTGCCTTCTGCTTTAATTTTACTCTATTTTTTATTTTTCCAACATTTACTTTGTTGGTAAATGCTCAGAAACAGTTGGTTAACAGATGATACCTTTAATATCCATGACTTGTAATCTCTTTGTATGTATCTTGAATACAATTACATAAGACTTAGAAAAATAACATGAAAAGTCAAGAGCAGTTAGATAACCTACCCAAAGTCATCCAACCAATAAGTGGCCAAGCCAAGACACAAATCTTACAACCACTTCCCAACTCTGATGCCTCCAGAAGCTGCCAGGTCTATCATTACCCGCTGTGTGACTTGGTGATCCCATCCCCCATCACCACTTTCACCACCACCATCAATAAGCAAGTCTATTAAGAGCATTTCTGAATTTGATTCAGGACACAACAGATGATACAGAGCCATTAATGCTGACATGTGCCCTTGTCCTGTAGGATTCCCAGTCATAGATTGAAAGCAATGAGATCAGAGATATAATCAAGGGGACAGTGTGGGCAAAGAACCACACAGGCTCTAGGTTCAGGAACTGGAAAGGATGGGATGAGGAGTACCTTGTCACACCATGTTGGAAGAGGGAAATCTGGTAAACATGTAGGCAATTATTTTCTCTGTAAATAGCAGTCCCTTCCTTCTGTATCACGTTGATGCAGAATAGTGAACGTGCATATTGAAGACTTATACTATATAACTGTACATTAAGTTGGGAGGCAAAAGAAAGTGGTAGAAATAGTGCTGCACTGGGAATCGGATGTGTGTTAGTCTCAATTGTTCCAAGATGTAATTTTGGCAAGATTCTTAATTTCTTTCAGACTCCAAGGCAGGAGTCTGAGTACAATTTTTAAGCTTCAATTTCTTCATCCTCAAAAATGGGCATTATAATAATAAACCTGTAAGATTGTTGTAAAGGTTAAACATAATAGACTAAAGCTTTTGCAAATAGTGGTTGCTCAATAGTATTTACCATTATTATTTATAAGTAAGTTTTAACATCCATCCAACTTATAAAAGTGTATGAGTCAATATCAATTTGGCACTTGTTTAAATGTTTGCTTGGCTAGACTGTTGCTCAGAGATGGACCATGCAATTTTCTATAGCATGAATGCCCAATAAAATCACACCTGGAAAAATAATTATTTTCAATAAATCCATAATCTAATTGGGGCATACTAGCAATAAAAGTCATTAATGGAGGTGAGAAAAGCAAAGCAAAATGTCTCAAATTGTTTTGGCTACATATATTTTACCTACTTTACCCTCTAATATAAAATTACCTATAAAATGGTACAAAACTTTCACAATTTTCCAGAAAAGAGAAAATTATTTTTCCAAATTCATACTATGTCTTCATTTTTCTGGACTAGTGTCTTTCAAATATTTTGACTGCAGCCCACAGTAAGTACTACATTATACATTGCAATCCAGTGCGCACACACACACACATGTAAATATTTTAGGAAATAAAGGTTTCATAAAACCCTTATTATCTATATTCATATGTTCTATTTTGTTTTAATACAAGTTTTAATGCTGATCACTTACATACTGAATTGATATCAGGACCCATCAAAGTGTCACCAACTATATTTGTAAAACACTGTAGTACAGCATTCCTTTTCCTATAAAGATTTTCAAAAAAATACCAACTAGTCAGTACTACACCTGTCCAGTTAACTGGTTAAAATGTAAATATTCAGTTAACTAATATTTGGTATTCCATAGATCCACAATATCCCTGGTTATTATCTGAATCTTAGATAAATTCAATTACTCTAGCTTATACTATACATGTTCTTAAAATGTTCTGTAAATATATTTACCCTAGGTGCTCATTGTCAGTTCCCTTTCCCCACTAAACGCACTCTATAAATCAATTTAGCTTCACAATCTGTAACTAGATTTCCAAAGAGAAACTATAGAACGCTTTTTCTCGAATTTTACAATGACCTTTCTTTCTTACGTTTGCTTATTTTAATCCTCCATTCCCATCTACCATACAAGAAGTTCAATCATCTCTCCCTTGAATACCTTGATCTTAGAATCCATTCTAAGTCCCAGCATGAGGGAAGGGGGTGGAGCCATAATTTTTCTTTCTTGGTAATTGAGATTTGCACACAGCTTTGCACTGTAATACGCATTCCAGCTTTCTGCTTGTCCTGTGTAAATGCATTTTTAAGCATTGATTATATCAAATTCAACGTGCTTTTGATGTTATCAAATTCCACAGGCTTTTCCACCTTGAATTTTTTCCAATCTTTTTTATTCATCCTTCATTTATTTTTGGTGTCACTCTTCTAATCCCTGTCATTCTTCACAGCTGGTTTTCAAATACTGAGCCTTCTGACAATGATAATAGACATTTCCGATTTTGATTTTATGTCTCTTAATCTTCATTAAAACAACAAAAAAAGGGGGCTGTACAGAGCACTCCCCTCATAGACTATGTGCACAGATAGTCTCTAGACTAGACCTGTGATGGCGAACCTTGAGCTCGGCGTGTCAGCATTTTGAAAAACCCTAACTTAACTCTGGTGTCGTGTCACATATAGAAATTTTTTGATCTTTGCAACCATAGTAAAACAAAGACTTATATTTTTAATATTTATTTTATATATTTAAATGCCATTTAACAAAGAAAAATTAACCAAAAGAAAAATGAGTTCTTCAGAGGTGACACGCGTGTCATAGGTTCGCCATCACTGCTCTAGACACTTAAGTAAATGGGCCTACGACGCATTCGGTACTAAAGCTAAAGGTGAGTTCCCTTCAAACTCCACTTTGCCATTCTTTTCTAATAGGGAAAAAAATATGGAGAATACTCTTGATTAAGTTATGCATGAAATCTTTTCTGATCAACTATTATTTATCATTCATTTTACTACCTTTCACTATTCTTCCACTAGCTCTTTCATTGATAAGCCATAATCTCAAGACTTCATGCAATTAGACTAACTTCACTCAGCCTGTCATTTGCAATCCCTTCTCCTATGAAACACATATATACAGTCCCTACCCTGCCAGAGACCTGGTTTTATTAGGCTGGAGAAGATGTCAGAATCCAGGTTTGTGAGACCAATTCAACAGTTTCATGCCAGCAAGTCTATTTCAGAAAGGTTTGCTTTCTTCTTTCATTCTGTCCAAGAGAAGTTCAATAAGATTCATGTCTAGACTGATCAAAAAATTATTTATCTTCTTTTTGCAAGCCACTCATTTTTCTGTTCTACTTTAGGAAAAGAGATGAGAAATATGCTCAAGATTATAGTTAGGACAATTTAACTACGAATGGTACAATGATCCTGTGTAGTAGGAGTGTCATAGGATTGTGGCTATAATTTGAGAGCTTGCACGATATTAATTATGTGAACATTTAGCATTCTGGAAAAGATTGCTTTTGTTTATTTCTTTTTACAAATGCCTCAGTGACTTTTCATAAGAGCTTTATGTCTAAGTCATAAAATATTTTATCTACTATTTGCTAAATGCACCAGCCTCTTGTTTTCCATTGTTATTATTTTCTTGTTATTGTTAAGAATAAAGGTCAGTTCCTTGGTCTTTCCTCATATCCAATAAAAATTCCAGTTTACTCATTACAAAGAAAAATCATATTAATTAAAGCTGGTAGTGACCCCCAAAGTTCAAATCTATTATGCAAATTACACTTTAAAATTCCTCTAGTGCCCGGCCAGTGTAGCTCAGTTGGTAGTGTCATCCCATGCACCAAGAGGTGGCTGGTCGATTCCCAGTGATCTGAAGTTCTTTCTACTCCTCTTTGCTCAGTTTATCTCATTGCACCACACATAAAAGTGCGTTGAGCCACATACTGCAACTATAGCTGTATGCTCTGCTGTTTCTTTTTCTTTATTTTTTTTTTAAATTTTGTTCACTTTGAAAGATTCCTAAGGTATGCACATAAAATGTAATATACTGACCTGGCCATCTGGATTTTCTTTACTGGGTCAGAGCCTCATACCATACATAAGCAACAATCACTGAATAACTGTTTCATGTTAAGCATCCGATGCCACATTCTGGTTAGGTATGTAAGTATGTGTGTATGTATTTATGATTTATAGAAGTATATAAGTATCTTGTTAACACTTTACAGTGGATAAAAGCTGTTAAATATGCAGCCTTGCACTAAGGAAAAAAAATCAACTGATAGTATATATTATGAGTTATATGGATCCTGTCATTTCTCACACATAGTCACTCAAAATCTCACTGTTATAAAAATCATTTGTTTTGCCTGGTCAGTGTGGCTCAGGGGTTGAGCATCAGCCTTTGAACCAGGTCACAGTTCAATTCCCTGTCATGGCACACACCACAGGGTGTGGGCTCGATCCCCAGTAGGGGGCGTGCAGAAGGCAGCCAATCAATGATTCTCTCTCATCATTGATGTTTCTGTCTCTCTCCCTCTCCCTTCCTCTCTGAAATCAGTAAAAATATTTTTTTAAATCATGTTTTGACATTCACATGAATGTACTTTCCCTCTACTCTTTGTCATATTCCTGTCACGTTACATAAAAGTAAACAAACAAAACCCCACCAGTTTCTAAATTCTCATTTTCAAATAATTTCCCTATAAGTTTGACTTAGTAAATAAAAAATTCTTAAAAGTAGAATGTGTTAGGACATGAAAACTGCCCTCAGTGGTGGTATACATTCTTTGCTCTGCATCTGGGGACGTGTTTAAAGTACTCTGGCTGGGGAACCTTCCCCACCCTCACCCCCACACCCCAAAAATGGTCATTATGTAACTGAATTTGGGAGGGATTAGCAGCTCTTTGAGGCAAGATCTTGCTTCCTCATACTGCTCAGCATCAGCCATTGCTAAGAACTGGCGTTGGTCCTGAATGCTGAGTTTGCAACTTGAGTAAATCCCAACCTTGTTCCCTTTTCAGAGCACAGGCATCATAACTCCACACACACAGGGCCACCCAAGTGAGCAGGCTTGGCGGGCTCCCTGACACGTCAAAGAAGAGCACATCTGCCCAATGCCCAGAAAGGAGAAACGGGGAAACCTGGAGGACACATACTCCTCCTTCTGGATTGTTCCTGAAAGCACATGCATTATTTTTATGTCGTCAGTCTTTACATCAGGCATGGCCCCTAAGTATAGGACCATATCCAACAGTAGTGCGACTTTAACTCCTAGTTTGGCCCCTAAGTATAGGACCATATCCAACAGTAGTGCGACTTTAACTCCTAGTTCTGAAGTTTCACTCCACTGAGGTTAATAATGAGTTAGAGGGGAGAGCAAGAGGAAGAGGGCACGTGTTCATAATAGCACCGTTAATTATATAGAAGAGCAATAGCATTGTCAGGTCCAATAAACTAAGTACTTTTTCTAGTTTATTGTTCAGAATCAGAAAAAGAATAATTCTTGATGGTGTATTGCCACAAGAAAATCTCCTGCCTCATCACCTTCGTGTATCATTTCATATGGGATTTTATATTCTGCCTGACTTTAATTAGTGATGTTACTATATTAAAATGCCTACATAACTAAATACACAAGTTAATCACTTGACTTTCAATGAGAGTTAAACAGTCTCTAAAGAGCAAATGGTACATTAAGTCTCTTTCATAGCTAGCACATTACACTTGAGTTAGCCTTGGGACAGTTAAAAGTATGAAAAGTCTCCTTAACATTAAAAAGGAATAGTCTAAATGCTAGAAACTAAACTTTGAAAGTAACTTATAATATATTATGTTAAATTTCTTGTTAGTGTCACAAGATTTAAAAACAAAACTACATTAGCCCTATAGGTTTGGCTCAATGGATAGAGTGTCGGCCTGCGGACTGAAGGGTCCTGGGTTCAATTCCGGTCAAGGGCACATGCCCGGGTTGCAGGCTCGATCCCCAGTAGGAGGTGTGCAGAGGCAACCCATCAATGATTCTCTCTCATCATTGATGTTTCAATCTCTCTCTCCTCCCTTCCTCTCTGAAATCAATAAAAATAATAATAAAATAAGATACATTATCTAATATATTAAAAAAAACAAAACCACATTACATATGACATTCTTCATAAATATCTTCTGTAAACCATTCCTCAGAAAAATATGTGGATATAATTGACTGATTCTTAACTGCCCCATTGTCATTAGCTGGACATTAAAGAATGTCATTCTTTTTAATTAATATACTTCATTAATAAAGTTATGTCTTTCTGTGGTTTATCTAGAAATAAAATATCAAATAAATTGCAAATAAAGGATTTTAAAAGTATGTCTAGAACTTAAAGATCTGTACCATTCCAAAAATGAAGTAAATGTCCTTGTATCATCTTTAGTACAAAGGCTACCCTCACATTTGCATTGACATATAGGAAACAAGGTAGTATATTTATGTAAAATTTCTAGAAAAAAGACATTATGCTTCACTACCGCAGAACAAATTATTTTTGTGTACTCTATTCCAGGAAGAGGAAGGAAAAAAATATTGTAATAGTTGCAGTTTGTATTAACTTCAAAACTGGTAATTCTTTTCCAAAGATAGCTTGCTTTCTTCTTAAAAGAAATTTTTAGAAAACCCCTTTGGTTTAGAGTACAAAAATATATTATTAAAATAAAGTATTTAGAAATATGTTGTTGAGAAATCACTTGCAAATTACAGTCAGACCTTTGAAAATCAATCTAATTTGAATCACCAGTCTAAATAGGTCATTTAACTTAGAAAAATTAAAATGAGTTGCACAGGGTCACCTCTTTTTCTAAAACACCTGCATCCTCAATGTCCTATTGTCTTCAAAGTCAAACAAGAATTAAGTGTCAAGAACAACTATAATACACTAATTTATTCCAAATCTCAACGTTAGTCTGCATGTGAAATGGCCATAAAAGTTTACATTATATATGAAAACAGTGTGGGGGGAGGGGAGGGTGGCGGGGGTGCTTCAATAAGTTTGGAATGGAAGGACAGAAGGCAAAGCAGAGAACTCTTACATTTCAGGAGGATAATGGTATGTGTGTGGGGGGGCCTCTACTGGTGCTCTTCTCTTGCCTTTCACATGGGGCACATTCACAGTTCATGGCAAATCACAAGCAGCTCATACAAACTTAATACAAAGCGCGTACTTCCATTCTCGCTGAGTCTCCCACAAGCTTCTCTTATATCAAACTGCCAATAGAAGATCATGAACCTGATCTCTCTAGTCCAGCACCTTTAAAGACTTTCTCATTCTAGGACACTCTGGTAAACTCAGGGGTCAAATCCCTACTCCCCAGAAAACCTTCCAGAGCATAGAAATAACTGCAAAATCTTGAAGGTAACATCTTTGAAGTGTGAACGCCATCAAATAAAACAAAATACACATGAGAAAAAATCGGCTGCCTGAGATGGCCTTGGTCCCTCCACGCCAGACCATCCATAAAACCAAAAGGACCTCGACAATGCTGGAAAAAGAGGGTGTCAGGTGTCTGAGAATGGAGTCTGCCTGCAGAGGCAGGGCACCCCAGGTGGCTGGCAGAGAGGGAATTAGCTCCATGGCAGGTAGAGAGTCAGTTTTGTCTCATGACTCTCCGAAGCCACCAGGAAATGCACCACATCCTTTCTGGGTGAAAAGTAACTTTGATGCTCAGAAGGAAAAAAAAAAAAAAAAAGAATACTTTCATATTCTCCAGCTAACAACCATCTATCCCCAACAGGCAAAGAGTGACCAGTGATGCTAATGAAACAGGTTTTCCTCTCTGCCCATCTTCCTAAAGCCACTTCCCAAAATATGAGACCTTGATTCTCTCAAGACCCCTCTCCGTGGAAAGATGGAATGGAAGCACCTGTGCTCTGACAAGGACGCACACCCAAGACTTGACCTCGGGGAATTGCCAAGGAACAGCTCTAAGCTGCCTTTTTCTTAAAAGGGTCAAACCCAAAACAACTCGGATTTATTCATCTCCAGATGCATGATAAAATTGTTATAACTGCCTGAACCAGAGAGAAACAATTCCACTCCAGCCACCACCATTCCACACACATGGGCCAACGACAGAAACCGTCCCGGAGAGGGGAAGCGCTGGCAGACTCCTTCCAGGACAACCTCTCCAAATCGGCTTTCCGCCCCGCCGTGCCAGCCCCTCCTCGGGGCTTCGGTGCGCGCCCTGAACTCGGCTTCTCCCCATTCTCAGTTCGGAGTGGACTCGGCCCTGCGCACGCCCTGCCTCCGGCTGACCCTTAGGGGCGGCGTCCCCGCTCTTGGGAGGTTCTCAAAAGCCCCAAGACAAGTCGCTCGCGCCGGGTCCCGGGAATCCCGGGGTTTCCGGCCTCCCGGGGCTCCAGCTACCCCGGGTCCCCACGCCGGAGCGGATTAAGTTGCTCGGCCCCCAGCGGCGAGCACAGCCCGGGCCCCTCCCACTCCCGCCCCTCCAGCTCCGGCGCCGGGGGTCCCCGCCTCGGCGGAGGTGAGCGCGCACTCACCGGAGGTGAGCTGCATCCAGGCACAGATCTTGTACACGGTCGCCGTGTTGCAGAAAAAGAAGAGGGTAAAGCAGATGATGCAGGCGATGATGAGCATCATGGAGAGGCCGATGAAGAAGGAGGCGGCTTTGAAGGCGCCGGAGGGCAGCGTGGAGAAGTCCGTGAAGCTGCCCCTGCAGGTCAGCTCCCGGGAGAAGCCGTTGCCGATGCAGTAGTGGAAGAGCCCGAAATACCCGGCTTGCGGGGTGTCCACGCCGTCGCCGATCCAGTAGGGCTGGATGAAGCACACCACGTTGACGATGGCAAAGCAGATGGTGAAGATGGCCCACAGCACGCCGATGGCCCGCGAGTTCCGCACATAGTTGGTGTGGTACAGCTTCGCAGCCTCCTGAGCCGGGAGCATCGCGGCGGCGGCGGCGGCGGCTCCGGGCATTCTCCCCTCCGCCTCCTCGGGCGCCGGTCCTCCGCCTCCCCCGCCTCTCCGCGCGCAGGAGACACACTCACCGAGCCGCGCGCTGCAACTCCCGTGCCTCCGCCTCAGCCCAGCAGCGCCAGTTTCAGAGTCCGCATCCTCGCTCCCGGAAGGAGGGCGGGGGAGCGCCGAGCACCCCTCCGGCTCCCCTGGCACAGCCCCGCGGCCCCCCCTTCCTCCCTCCTGGCCGGGGCGCCAGCCCTTCTCGCCACCCGCCGCCCCTCTTCCCTCCGCGGCTGCAGCTGCTGCAGCTGAAGGCGAGAAACCCCGCGCGGGGCAGTGTGGAGCGCGAGCGCCCGCACCCCCACCCCGCTCCGCGCCTGCCGCCCCTCCCCCTTCGCTCCCGGTTCGCGGTTCGCGCCGCCAGGTGCCCGGTGCCCCGGGGCGAGGAGGACTTCGGTGACCCTGGGATGCCCCTCAGGTGGCGGGCGGGACTGGAGCCGGCGAAGGGGAATCGTGGGAGGGGATGGGAACACCCACTGGGATCCTGGAGGCGAAGCCTGGGTCCTGGTTGGTGTTAGGGACAGGGCGCGCGAAGCGGGATCGGAGCATTTCAGCCCCGCACAGCAACGTGCTTCGACCTCTGCATCTTTGCAAAGGCTCTTGGGGAGCGAGGCAGGTGCTGGCGAGACACGCCAAGGGAGAGCGGACGTGCTGCCGCCCCTTACACCCCGCCCCCCCCCCCCCCCCCCCCCACACACACACACCACGTACTGACTCCAAGACACTTTCCCGTTAGGACCACAGAACTGCCTCTGGCTAACTCCTAGGCTGCCTCCAGTCGACAAGGTGGAGACCAGAAGCTGGGCAGGAGCTGGCAGACAATAATGTAAAAGACACCTCAAGGGTGGTCTCAGATCTGTCCAGCTGGGACCCACCTCTCTGTTTTCCCACCTCTCTGCAGCCAGATGAACTGTAGCCAACCCATGCCCTATACATTCTTTTCAGTCAGGCCACTTTCCCCACAAATTCTGCCACAGACCCGCCACAGAGGGGCTTCTGAGGCATGGAAGTGACTGTCACGGAAATAGTTTGTCTGAAAACATTGGGTAGTGTGGCCAGTGTTGTATTTCTTACATATGTGCTGTGCTGGGTGCTAAAATACAACAAGGAAGATAGGTGACTTTTCATTTTCCAGGTATTTCTCCCTGCCCCACAACCCAAAGCTCCAGTAATCACAATTGTTTTCAGAGTAATTTCCCCTGAATTATCCATACACAGCTCCTTACATTTGCATGAGGCATTGTTGTTTTATACCTGCACTTGGTGCTGTTTCCTTAGCTTAATGTTTTCTCTTTCCAGTCTTTCTATTGCTCTGTTAATAACCACTGCCTTTCAGACTCCATTTCTTTATTACCATGAGTTACTTATTGGTTCCTTCTGATTCTAATTTAAAAACAAAACAAAACAAAAGCATGTAATCCCCACTCAAAACAATGGAACCAGAAGGCTCGATAGCAGCAGCAGATTTGGGTAACTAACTCATTTTGAACCATATGACCACTAAATTCTCTGAGCAGGAAGGAGAGAATTCTGTTAGAATTTGACCCCAAAGTTTACACTTAATTGCACACTTTATTATAATGCAAAAACAGGTGTGAACAGAGTCTTCCCTTGGTGCCCAATCTGCCTACCTACTTACTAGAGCAGTGAGAGACATGAGATACTAGGTGGAATATGAAACTACCAGGAATGAGTAAGAAAGCTTAGAATGGTTCAGTTTGGGGGAAGGGGGAGTAAGCTCCAAAAGGTATTCAGCTACATAAATTACTATTATATGGAAGAGGGGTCATACTCTAAGGCAGTGGTTCTCAACCTTGGCTGCACATTATAATCACCTGGGAATCTTTTTAAAATCCTGATTTCTGGGCCTCATCATTAGTAACAAAGAAACAAAATTTCTGGAGGATGAGGCCCAGAAATCAGGATTTTAAAAAGATTCCCAGATGATTCTAATGTGCAGCCAAGGTTGAGAACCACTGCTCTAAGGGATGAAGATTTGAGATTGTATGGGGAGAGAAAGGGAGAAAGTAGAAAAAAGAAATATGGGGCACACAAGATAATGAAGGGCTGAAACTTGGAAAGAATTTTTAAAATGGAATCTTACATTTAGCTTTTCCTATAGGTATGAAATGTGGATATTATAGTTCAAGGCAGGAGTCTGGAAATCAAGAGGACAGAATTAAACAGCAGCATGAGACATGGAAGTTTAGGTGACTAAGAATTTCTTGCAAGTATGGTTGTAGAGACTCGGGTCTTTTAAAAATGAAGGCATTTGGGGGAGGTGGGAAGGATGACCTAAATATGAGCTGGCCCAGTATAACACCAGCAAGTCTCTAAAAATATAATTTGTGATGATGCATCATTAGTGCATTGGTGGCAATGGAAGGTCAGAACTTCTGTTAAGTTTCATTAGTCTTAACTCCCCTAAAGTTACCGGTAAATCTGAACATCAGAAAAGTTTTACCATGGAGGGAGAAAGAGGGAAGATGATAGTAATCGGATATATGGGGCCATCTGGCAGGTCATGTGTCCCAGGCTCAGAGACAGCTTAACAGCATGAATGACAGTAATTTCCAGTAACTCTCCCAAGCCCTCACATCTCCAAACCTGCTTGTAGGAAATGGTCTTTCTTTAAAATCAATACTAAAAAAGAGATCTTACTATTCCCATGGGGTGGTAGAGATGGCGGTTTGCTAAGAGGGGAACGGCTGAGAATCAAAAAGCCCACTTTAGACCTCAGTGCTTAAATTGCCTTTATAGGACACAGAAAAGACTGGCGAGTGACTCAGATTCAAATGCTGTGATTCAAAGAGCTTTTCTATTTGAGTCATGCCCAAGGAGAGCCTCATTCTTGTTCTAGGTTTGGAATTGCCTCTGGGTTCGTGCTTAGAATCACTATGCCAAGTAGCAGAGCCAAAATGGCTCCTCTTTTCAAGAGCAACTGGGAACAGATCTGTGTTGGTGTGTTCCTGATCTAAAGTGACCCATCCCAAGGTGAGGAATCAGTCAGGGATACACTGAACCCTACCAAAGGCCCTTCTTCATACCTTTATCCTGCCCTGCACCACAGCAGATTTCCAGAATGAAGCAAGATTTCCCAAGACTTGAAATTAGAGATAAGCAGAACACCTGTAAACGTTTCAGTTGTCACCAATGAAGGCAGATTGTTCTACATCTTCCCACACTCCTCCGTTGCCCATCTCCAACTTTGGCCTTGGCAACCAGGAACCCCAGGAGTAAACCTGCCCCTACCTTTACTCTAGAACTTTCTCTGGCACCAGGCAGACTTGAGGAGTTCAGGCAGCTAAGCATCTGGACAACTAATGATATTCAGCAAATATGATGTGACCAACCAGGAACACTGTTTTGAGCAAGAGGAAATAATCAAACTCGCCTGATTCATGCTAAGAAGTTACTATTGATAGAAAACTATTTTGAAACTATAAAGTGATTCATATGTGCTACATAACTAGTAGAAGTTAGTGTCATTGAGAGTATCAAATTAGAAACACTCAAATCTCAAACTTCACTGTTAAAAATGTTTTTCTCTCATTGCCACAAAGAGTCAGTAGTGAGACTCACTCTTTCCCCTGTGTCTTAATGCATGTTAGTACTATAAAAGAGAAAACAATGGAAACGTGGACTGTGTGACACTACTAAAAAGGTTCTGGATGAATTAAAGGACTAAGTGTTTTTATCCCAAACTAATCTGGAAGTGTGAAAGCCATGGAGGGCTAGAGACTCCAGATCCAGACCCAGCACCATCTCTGCACAACTGTAAGAGCCTAGGACTCTCGGGGCTCCATTTTATCCTCTAGAATTACTGCAAGGGAGAGGGCACGTCAGATGAATTGCAAAGTCTCTATAGTAAAATTCTATTCTCTTCTACAAAGACTATTCCAGAGTGACTTTGCAAAAAAGGACAAAACCCAGTACTTGAAAAAAAAAATGACGCAAAACCTAACAAGAAATATCAGACTCCAGTGATGCAGAATTTTTATTTAAAATCGAAAATCCCTTCTACCCTAGCCAATGTTGCTCAGTGGTCAGAGTGTGGGCCTGCATACCAATGGGTCATGGATTCCATTCCCAGTCAAGGGCACAAGTGCCCACCAATCTCTTCAATGCCCCCCCCCTCTCTCTCTCTCCCTGCTTCCCTCCCTCCCTTCCACTCTCTCTAAAAATCAATGGGGGGGGGAAAAATCCTCAAGTGAGGATTAACAACAACAAAAAAAAGAAAATCCCTTCTGAAATCCTACTGTTATTTTTTTTTTCAGGCAATGGGTACTTAGTGTTCTCAGGTGAGTCCTTGCTATGACCTTGGGAAATGGAGAAAGAGATGATTTCTAAAATCTTTTCATTGATTTCTGGTGCTATCACCAAGGTCAATACCAGATCCCATTCCAGAATATAAAGATTCCAATAATGAAGCTCTTTTCACTTGCCAAGGGTTTCCTTCTGCCCCTCTCCCACTTTAGTTTTCTTTTTACAGCTTTTCAGAAACACCTTTTAGTTCATCAGTCACTAGGTTAGCAGTGGCAATCAGACTCAGACAGAGTGAGTGTTCAAGGTCCGTGCAAATCAAGATCCCGATACAAAGCTCTGATTTCATTGCACCTCAGTCTATACCCCTTTGCAGAGATGTTAGCGCCACACGTGAAAAGAACTGGGAAATAGGAATATCAGTCATTCTCCTTCTTTCCCTTTTTCCTCTGTTTTGAATTGGATTCTGTGTAAGAGGCACCCCTTTTATAAATTCTTTTCACTCTTCCAGAACCCAGCTAAGAGCATAAGTTGTTTTCTCATAAGGCTGATCACCTCCACAGGCTATGCTAGAAAAACCATCTCTCTGTTAACCTGGTAAGTCCTTGATTATTTCAGAACAATGGTGTCTGAAGGTAAGTAGTGATCTCTATTGAATAAAATACGATGAAAACAGGGTCATCACTTCAGTATCATTTTTAAGTCTATAATGGAGCAATATTATATTAAAGTTTTAAGTTTAATGTGTAGGTTTGTTCTCTAGTACTAGATAATTGTTCTGATCTTTTACAAATATATATATCTGCTGTTCATCTGAACCTGCTTCATGAAGTTTCCCACTCAAGGTGCACCTTGATTGAAAATCAAAGCCTTCATTTAGAACAGTGGTTCTCAACCTTCCTAATGCCGCGACCCTTTAATACAGTTCCTCATGTTGTGGTGACCCCCAATCTCATTATTACAAATTGAACATAATTAAAACATAGTGATTAATCACAAAACAATATGTAATTATATATGTGTTTTCCGATGCTCTTAGATGACCCCTGTGAAAGGGTCATTCGACCCCCAAAGGGGTCTCGACCCACAGGTTGAGAACCGCTGATTTAGAACATCTGCCCTAGTACCTTCAAACTGGGACTCATATTTTAAACCACTGCCTGGATTGTCAGCTGAAGACGTCTTTATCCACAAAGCTTATCTTTCGAGTTACTCGAGTCTCCCAAACCTCAGTTTCAGCTTTTCTGAGAATCTACCCAAGCCACAGAGCATATGTTTTAAGACTTATGACCCCAAACATCCCTCAATATGTGAAACAAACCCATCTAGATGCCTCCCTTTACTGCTATAGTGACACAAAAGTATTAATCTTGATAGTTCAGTGCTTTTGTTGAAGAGGCACATTTTTATGCCCATATTAATCAGCGTTTGCTGCAGAAGCAACACAAATGCTCAGTGGCTTATGACCACAAGCATTTACTTCTAACCCACACCACATGATGGTGCTGGTTGGCTAAGATCCTACTCCAGGCAGTAGATCTGACTGCAGGTCTGCTGATACTGTCATTCTGAGGTCCAAGTTGAAGGAGCAGCTCAATCTGGGACATGCTGTTGGCCTAAGGACTGGCATATAAGAGGCTGAGGCAAATTATAAAACTTTATCTAAAACTTCTGCTGAAATACAGCATGCAGCATGTCATCTCATATTCCATGGGGCAAAGCATATAATACAAAGAACCTAAAAGTGCTAGGGATATAAAATCCCTTTATGGGAAACAAATGAGTGAAGAATCAAGAACTTTAATCAAATTTATGACATGTATTCTCTGGCAAAACTTTAACACCAACTTACTTTTCAAATGTTTTCTGAAAAGAACAGTTGATTTTTGCTTAAAGACGATCACATTTTGAATAAATACTTCATCCTCCTCACTCTTTTATTGAGGACTCTGCGTCTACTTGGTGTGGGTTTTTCCCCCCCTCCCATGGAAAAATTAATAAACTGGAAAAAAAATGTCCCCTGAGAAGCTATATTCAAAATGAATTTAACTTTACACTATTCAGATATGATATATGATTCAGCCCAGTGAAGTGTGTTTGATCAGAAATGGCATTTAGTTTCAAAATGGAGTAAATTTATGTTACCTTCTCACAAGCCTACAGTATTTTCCACACTTGAGTGTACATCCTCACTAGGGTGTTTTTGTTTTGAAAAACAAAAACACCCTAGTGGACCCGTAGTAATGACTTATATAAGTATTATTGTGATGTTACTTAAATGTACAGAGTAAATATTATAAGCATAAAACTTTATTATCTAGACTTTCAGGCATGGCAGCATGAAGAAGTCAGTGCTTTCTCTTCCCCAAAACAACTATAAAACTGAATGAAATTGTCAAAACAGCCATTTCAAGGCCCTGAAGGTTGACCAAAAGCAAATAACAGACTGAGAGGTGTTTATTCATGAAGAACTTCTGAAATTTGCATAAGAAAAGTGAGAATCAGTGGTTTTCTTGCCTGGAGTAGATCCCTCCCTACTTACCCCCAGCTCAGTCAGCATATTGTCTTAGCCGGACAGGACAAGCAGTGAACATCATCAGCTTCTGCCAGAAGGGAAAGGCTTCATTCAGAGTAGAGGACAAAGTCCATGCCAAGCAACACCCCGTGCTGAAATTAACAAGCAGAATAGGGAATGAGTGTGGAAAACCCATCACTCTCCCAGCCTGAGGCCCCACTTGGGACAAGCAGTGGAGTAGTCAGAAACTTAATGGACATGAGAGAGCCATAGAAAAGCTAGATAAGCCCTCCCCTGAAGAATGACATGCACACTCATGGGAGCCAAAAACAGGATTTGGTGGAAAGTAAAACCTGAGGAAGGCTTGAGAAGTACCTGAATCCACTGTCAGAGGAAGGAAACTTTACAGGCTTGATGTATTTGAGCATAATAACCATTGCCCCAATCATTGCCGGAGTGCTAAGTGATGCAGACTCAGAGGAAACCAGGATAAAAAAACTACATAAGAATAATAATTTAAAAACACACCATGAGGGAAGGAGACAGACTCTGAAGGTTAGTTCAGGCAAACTACTGGTGAGGGTGGGGGAACCCCTCAAGAGAGACAAATTAGGATCTAGAATTGCTTTAATTTAGTATCTTTAAAATGTTCACTATTGATGAAAAACATTGGAAATCCAAGCAGGTCAACAAATCTCAAGTAGGATAAC
This sequence comes from Myotis daubentonii, assembly GCF_963259705.1. Lineage (NCBI taxonomy): Eukaryota > Metazoa > Chordata > Mammalia > Chiroptera > Vespertilionidae > Myotis > Myotis daubentonii. The sequence continues at coordinate 71,767,533 of NC_081849.1, read as the reverse complement.
CACAAAGAGATCCCTATCTAGATATATCATAGTTAAACTACTAAGATACTGAAAACAGCAAGAAAAAGATTCATAGAACACTAGAATGACAGTACAATTTATGGCAAATTTCTCATTAGAAACAATAGAAGTCAGTGGCATTGGAATGACATATTCAAAGTGCTAAAAGGAAAAATAATTGTAAACCGAGAATTCTATATTCAGGAAAACTGCCCTTCAAAACTAAATATCACTCAGCAGTTTTTAAAAAAGAGCAAATTATTGATATGCTAGGAGGCCTGGTGCACGTGGGGTCTCTCGGCCTGGCCTGTGGGGATCAGGCCGAAACTGGCTCTCCGACATCCCCTGAGGGGTTCTGGGTTGCAAGAGGGCATAGGCCAGTCTGAGGGACCCACTGGTGCATGATTGGGGCTGGGGAGGGACTGCGGAAGGGCTCTAGGGCATGTTCGGCCTATCTCGCCCAGTCCCAATTGGGGCAATTGGTGCCGTGTTGCCCAATCCTAATTGGCCAGACCCCAGCAGCAAGCTAACCTACTGGTCAGAGCATCTGCCCTCTGGTGGTCAGTGTGCATCATAGCAACTGGTCAAACAGTCAAATGAATGGTTGGACACTTAGCATATTAGGCTTTTATTATATAGGATGCAATAACCTGGGTGAATCTCTGGTGAATTATGCTGAGTGAAGAAAAAAAAAGTCTATCCCAGGGTATATACTGTATGATTCTATTTATATAGCATTGTTAAAATAACCAAACTATAGAAGTGGAGAACAGTTAATAGCTGCTCAGGGTTAAGGAGGGAATGGGTATGGAAGGGAAGTGGACATGGACATAAAAAGGCAACTGTGGGAGGGAGAGGATCCTTCTGCTGATGGAAATGACCTGTGTCTCCACTGTATCAATGTCAATATCCTTGTTGTGCTACTCTACATAGTTTTGCAAAATGTTACCAATTGGAAAAGACTGGGTAAAGGGTATACAAGAATATCTCTGTATTATTTCTTATAACTGTATGTGAATCTATATGTCAACATAAAAAAGTTTAACTTAAAAAGTTATATGCAAAAATAAACATATACATATTTTAAACTTAAACAAAATTAGAGAATGGGCCAAACACTACAATGAAAATATGGTGATTGTCAGACTGGCTGGAAAACAATCCATGAGCTGGGAATGGATAAACAAAATGCATTTTATCTATACAGCAGAATGTCTTCAACCACAGAAATGGAAAAAAAAAAAAAAAAGAATACAAGCTACAAGATGGATACATCTCAAAAGCATTATACTGAGTGAAAGAAGCCAGATACAAAAGATTCCATTTATAAGAAATTTCCAGAAAAGAAGAACCTTGAGAGACAAGATTAGTGATTGCTAGGAGCTGGAGGTGGAAGCAGGGACTGACTTCAAATGAGCACAATAGAGCATTGAGGGGAACATTTTTAAAATTTTTAATGTTGACACAATTGCAGGTGTCCCCTTTCCCCCACCTTTGCCCACCTCCACACACCCCTGCCTTCCCCTCCCTTGGCCTTCACCAAACTATCGTTCATGTCCATGTCCATGGGGTGTGCATATATGTTCTTTAGCTAACCCCTTCACTTTCTTTTGTTGGGCATTTAACAGTTCTCAAACTAGGTTATTGTGATTGTTGTACAACTGTAGAAATTTACTAAAAAATTATTGAACTACGTGCTTACAATGGTTACATTTTATGGCATGTAAATTATACTTCAATAAGACTGTTCACAAAATTGAATTTAAATTCCTAATTCTTATACCTCTTTAAAAACCTGCTCATGCAATGATCAATCCAAAAGAAATTTACAAATTAAATATGTCAAGCCACTAAACTAATGAAATTCGAATTAACATTTGCAGAATATAACTGTAAAATTTAAAGATACTACCTAATAAACATCTTTTTCTTAAATATTATTTATTCACTTATACTAATCAACTTTATGCAAGCTGATATGCATAGAAACAAGATAAACTCAAGTAAGTTCTCTCGCACTGTGAGTGTGGCCATGGTTGCTATGGTACAGGCTTTGTAGAGGCTGCAGTGTTTAGACTACAAGGTGCTCTGTGGCGATTCAGTCCTCATCACTTTTTTCCCTTAAAAAAAAAAACTACTGTATAACTTTCCTTTGCACAGTTGGACAATACTGTGCTTTGGCTTTCCTTGGAGCCTAGCATCACTCATGAGAATGTAAGCTCCACAAGTTCAGGAAATTCTTTCAGATGCCATTGGAGGGACAAAGGGGAACCATCTAACTAGCCTGAGATTCAAGAAAGCTCCCTGGGTGAGGGGATGGAGAGAAGCAAGAACAAGCAGAGAGAATATTATAAGAAGAGAGAATGACAGGAATAAGGGCACTGAGGTAGGAGAACTTAGAATCAAATAAGAGGTTTTCTTATTCATTCTTCTGTTCATTCATCCATTCATCCATCCAATAAACATTCATTAATTATCTCTAAAATTCTAGATGCTGGGCTAAGTGGTATGGATTCAAAGGTTATTAGGGTTTGACCCCTTTTACTCTAGAGGGACTGAGTCCTGTAATTCTGGAGAGATCCAAGTAAATGTCGGACCTCCTATCTGTTTCTTGCATCTGTTCCATTCTCTCCATCTTTTCCACTGGGCTGGTCCAAGTTATTCATTACCTTTTGCCTGGACATCATTTTCCCCCTATCTTTCACTTTCTCCTATTTATCCTTCACACCAAGGACAGCATACTTTTTGAAATGCAAATCTGATTATGCCATTGCCTCTGCTTAAAGCACTTCAAGGCTTCTCATTGCTCTGAGACTAAAAGGAAAATGCCTTAGCATGCTCCTGCCTGGACACTACTATCAGCCTCAACTTATTCTAGTCTCTTTGTCACTTGCTTCTACGGCCACACAAGCCTTCTTTGTGCCCTTGTTCTCACCATGTTCTGTCCTTCTGCTATAGCATCTTTTCACATTCTGTTCCCTGGGCATGGAATGCTCTTTGAGGAATTTATATTTCCTTAAAATCTAAGTTTAACTCATGTATTTTTCCAGAAAGAAGCCTTTGCTGACCTCTTATACCTCCCTTGAGATCCTCCATTTGCACAAGTTATCACCGTTATAATTATACTAGAGGCCTGGTGCACAACAATTTGTGCACTTGGGGCGGGGGGGTGGGGGCGTCCCTCAGCCCGGCCTGTGCCCTCTCGCAGTCTGGGGCCCCTCTGGGGATGTCCGGCTTGTTTCGTTCCTGCCTCCCTCCGCCACCTGGCTTGTTTTCGACTGCCTGGCTTGCTACGCTCCCAGCCGGTATATGCAAATTAACCGCCATCTATGTTGGCAGTTAGTTTGCATATTGCCCTGATTAGCCGATGGGAGGTGTAGTGAAGGTACAGTTAATTACCATTTTTGGCCATTATTAGATAGGACTAGAGGCCCGGTGCGTGAATTCTTGGGGTGGGGGGGATGGGGGGGCAGGACCGCAGGAGGTTGGCCAGCCAGCTCCGATCTAGTTGTGTAGATGTGCTGAGGTAGCGGCAAGCAAAGACCACAGAGCGCCCCCAAATGGCCTGAACACCAGCTATGCCTGAGGTGGAAATACAGCTCTACTTCGCTGCCTGCACTTGGGCTGCCTCACTCTCCCCAGGGCGGAGTGCTGACAGACAGACAGGTCATCTCTCCTAGCTCACCTGCACATTTTCTTGGGGCTCTGCACCCAAGCATGATAGCAGCTGACTTCAGCCAACAGTGGCACACCGCCCATAGGAGCGCTAGCCAGTCAGCGGTTGGGAGCCGGGAAAGGCATGGGGCCAAGCTAGAAGTGGCTGACGGGGGCAGAAGGGTGAGCGGAGCGGTGGCAGAGGTAAGATGGCGGTGGTGCTTACTTTACATCTTTGCAATCAGGCTGTTGCCTTGCCCCTTCTGCCCCCTTGGGGGTGCTCTCCTCCTACAGGCTTCCCATACCCAAATTCTCCAGTGCCTGGAGCCTTAGCCAGGGGAGGGACCAGCCAAGGGGAGGGGCCACAGGAGGTTGGCTATCGGAGCACACTGACCACCAGGGGGCAGCTCCTGCATTGAGTATCTGCCCCCTGGTGGTCAGTGTGCATCATAGTGACTGGTCAACTAGTCATTCGGTTGTAACAGCCGCTTAGGCTTTTACATATATAGACTATAGCAGTGGTGGGCAAACTTTTTGACTCGAGGGCCACAATGGGTTCTTAAACTGGACCGGAGGGCCGGAACAAAAGCATGGATGGAGTGTTTGTGTGAACTAATATAAATTCAAAGTAAACATCATTACATAAAAGGGTACGGTCTTTTTTTTCAATAGTTTTATTCATTTCAAACGGGCCGGATCCGGCCCACGGGCCGTAGTTTGCCCACGGCTGGACTAGAGGCTCAGCACACACAAAATCGTGCACAGTTAGGGTCCCTAGGCCTAGCCTGGCCTCCATCTCATGGCCTCTGCCACCCTGCAATGCTATGTGAAGCTCCCCGCCCCGGGACACTCCGCAAGGCTCCCCCCACCCCGTGACTACTCCACGAAACCCCCCCGCCCTTCGACTGCTTCGCCAAGCTCCCCCACCCCGCGACTACTTCTCGAAACTTGCGGCCACCCTGTGAAACAGCCCGCCACTGCCGCCCCGCCGCCAACCCCCCTCATGGTGAGCAGCTTGGGGGCTAGGGGAAGGGGGTACCTAGAGGTGCTCCATGAACTTCATGGGGACTGGCCGCCGTTTGGTCGTGACGCCACCTAGCTCTTTATATATATTAGGAAATCTATGTATGTAACTATTTGAATAATGTGTACTTCCCTCACCAGACAGTAAGTGTATATTCTTCTTCTCCATTGAAAATATAACTCCTAATTTAGTGCTCAGTAAATATTTATTGACTGACTGAATGAACACATATGGTGTGGCAGGTTGCACTTTCCAGAAATGGTCATAGCCATGGCTCCCATCCCACATGCTGTGTGGTTTTAATGCTTCTCCTATTGAGAGGTGGGAACGACCCGACTTGTGATAACAGTAGAAGTGATGCACTGTGACTTCTGAGGCCAGGCCATTAAAAGGCAACAGCTTGTATCTGGTTCTCCTGAGACCTCTGTTCTTGGAAGTCAGACACCAAACCATGAGGAAGTCCAAACAGCCTGTGGAGAAGCCCTAAGATGAGGAACTGAGACCCTTTATTCCATAGTCCTGGCTGAACAGCAAGCACCACCCTACAGCCCTGGCTGTGAACCATCCTGAAAATGGATCCTTCAACCCTTAGTTGGGTTTCCCCAGCAGGGCTGTGGGGAGCAGTGAAGCCACCTCTGCAAAGCCCTGCACACAAATAAATGATTGCTATTATTTTAAGCCATGACGTTGTTGTTGTTATTGTTGTTGTCTGGGGTGTGTGTGGGGGGGGGGGGCATTGTTACACAGCAAAAGATAACTGGAATATACAGTAAATGAGATTTGTACTTCACTGAAAAAATATCCAGATTAGGTTGTCAAGATCACTAAATCAGATTGAATATTTGGTCACTCACAAAGTATTTTTCAATCGATTTTAACAATTGAACAGAGCAGAACAAACCATCAAAACAGCACATCAAAGAGTCACAAAGAAAGGGATTTATGCCTTTTTACCTAGTCTACATCCCAACTATGTATGCTTTATTTCTGTCCACTCCCTTATTCTTATTGAGTCTCTTCTTCCTATCTTTATTTCCCATTTTTGTGCTTTTGAAATCTACTGCATTGCCTCGTTCTAATCTTTGTGATGATACTGGGTTCAGGCCGATGATAATTAAGTGATTATTAGAGAAGCAGCTTAGAAGACTATTACAAGGATAATAGAAATACCCGATCAAAGGGTTTTCAGTGACATCTCTTCTGAACAAACGCGTCTAGAATGGCTTAGGGTCTTGGTTGTACTTTTGCATGCTTTGTGGTGTGTCTTACTGGATATGTAGAAATCAAGAGACTTTATGGATTCACTGTGACCTGGCTGATGATTAAGCTGGTGAGGTTATCACGGTTGTGGCAGGGGTACATAACTATAACTAATCTCTCTCTGAGTACACCTTGAGAAGCGCTGTTCAAATCTTCTCCAAAAGTGAAGTGTCTACTGACAGAATGCAAACAGAGCAGAGTGTATTTTGAGTAGAGTGCCAGACCTTGAGTCTGGCTAAAGAGGTTTGAATCCTGGCTTATTATTTATTGATTATGTGACTGTGGTCAAATTATTTATTCTTTCTAAGACTCAGTTTCTTTAGCTGTGCAATGGGTACAAAATGGTACTCCTGGAGGATTGTTGGGAAGGTTAAAAGAGATAATTCACATGAGCACAGAAAAGGTGTTTGGCTGTGGAACATGCTCAGTAAATACCAAGTCATACATTGTATCCATTGTGACTCATTGCAGATGGCCAGTCTCTGCATGACCTTTATAGAAAGATGGTATGTGTGAAACAATATTGAAAGCATTGAGTCAGTTTATAATTTTTAAGACCACCCTCACAATATCAACTCATTCCCCTTCCCACTTTGGTTGTCTTCATGTTTGTTTTGGTTGTATTACAAGTTCACTAGCTAAACAACCCTAGTTCTCAGTTTGCCCTAGTATCTTGGGGAACAAGAGTATCATTTAAAAATCAAGACCACAGCACACTGATTGATACCGTAGTGTTTTCAGCAAATTCCCAGAAATGCCTACTTTACTTCCAGGGAATTGTTTAATGAAATTTCAGGTGAATCTAGATGAACAAGTGTTTAAATGTGATGACAAAAATGTTTCCCCAGTGATACTAAAGGGAGAATAATAAAGTATGTGGGGTTTTTATCAACAAAATATCTACACAGTGCAGTGGAATTTCACTGTATTAAGCATAACTAACATGATTAAACATGAAATTGGGATAGACAACTGAAGATTTAACATTAACTGTGCTGGCAAATCAAGTGCTTTCTAGTCTTATAGATTCTAGACAGTGAGAAAATTCTTTTCTTCTCCACTCCTGATCCAGGCCTGCAGTGCAATATCAAACAGCACCAGGAAATTATGTTTCTATATTGAAGTTAATATGAACAAATTAATTATATTTACCCCATGATATGAACCTTTTAAAATTGTAGTTTTATTACATGGATATTTTAACAAGAAATAAAATTATGAGTAATACATTGATAATGATGTGGAGCATAATAACAACAGTTTTCCTACCTTATAGTATTCTAAGGGCTTCACACAAATTATCCTATTTAATCTTCACAGCAGTGCCATGTGGGAGATGAGATCACTATTCCCATTTTATAGATAAGGAAATTGAGCTTAGAGAGATAAATCAATTTGCCCAGGTCGCACAGGTTAATAAGAGCAGAACTGGGGCCCTCGTCGGTTTGGCTTAGTGGATAGAGCGTCGGCCTGTGGACTGAAAAGTCCTAGGTTTGATTCCAGTCAAGGGAACATACATGGGTTGTGGGCTCGATCCCCAATAGGGGGTGTGCCAGAGGCAGCCAATCAATGATTCTCTCTCATCATTGATGTTTCTATCTCTCTCTCCCTCTCCCTCCCTCTCTGAAATCAATTTAAAAAAATTTTTTTTAAGAGTCAGAATTGGGATTTTAACATATATCTGTCCGAATTCAGAGCCTACTTTCTTAACCCCTATGCCATTGATCGGTTGGACTGCATTAGAACTAGGACTTCTATTGTTCAAAAGGCACTGTTAAGGGAGTGAAAATAAAACACAAAAACAATGTTTGAGAGAAGATATTTGCATTATCGATATCTGACAATGGAATCACATCCAGAATAATTTTTATATATTGTTAAAATCAAAAGCCAATAGAGACCAGCCTTGACGGTTCCCTGAGCAGATGGGCCAGTTTAGTCACACAAGCAAAGCTAAATCTAGCTTATATTGCAAGACTAATGATGGCATTCAGGGCTGGCAGACCCAGAATATGCCACTTTGGCATATTGATTATTTTGAATTAAAGTTATTTAAGAAACAGTCAGTGTAAGAAGGATAAACTGACCCTCCTTTGCACCTCCCCACCATGTGAAAGTTACCCTCCCTGTAGCAAGAGAAAGAGAGGTGTCCTTATCACCAGAGATGGAGAATTCAGGGTGGTGAGGTTGTACAAATTTTGTTACTTCAGTAATGTGCTACCCCAAGACCAAACCTTTTTTTTTGTCAATCCTTCACAAACAATTGTTTCTTTGTTTAAAAAGTATAAAACCCATCTGCTTTGGTCACTTTTTTGAGCCTCATTTCATGTTTTGGTTTGAGTGACCCTAATTTATAAACTGTCTTTTTGGTATGAGCACAGAAAAATGTTCACTAATTGGTACTCCAGTGATTCATTGGTTTTATTTTGGCTATTTATGAACCTTTGAATATATATATAATGTTAATAAATTTTTACCAATCGATACGAAAAACAATACAATAGAAAAATGTGCAAAAAGTTTGGACAAGCACTTCACAAAAGAGAATAACCAAATGGTCAGTAAACATGAAAATATGCTCAACCTTATTATTCATCAAGAAAATGAAAATCAAAACCATAGTGAGCTAACACTGCACACCCACCAGTAAGGCTAAAATTAAAAAGACAGAAAGACATACCAAGTAAGAATGGAAAGCATCTGTATGTCTCATATATTACAGTGAGAGTACAATTTGGCAAAACCACTTTGGCAAAATGGAGATACTGGTTTGCAAAATGCAGGGGATTTTGTATAACTGTATACCAATAGACAAGTATAAGACTTTATTGCAGCACCACTTGTAAAACTCCCCAAATGGAAACAACCCAATTGTCCATCAATAGTAAGTGGATTTTTAAAAGTTTTGTATGAGGGAATACTATATAGCAATGAGAATAAACAAACCACAAGTGTACACAACATGGGCGAGTTTCTAAAGGTTCTGGTCACCAGTTCCAGTGTGTTCAGAGGGATATATCCCCACACCACCAAGCAATTACATAACACCAGCTGGGTGTCCTATAATTCAACTCAATCCTGATACTATCTACCCAGAGAAAGTGTGAGGTCCCACAGGTTAGAAAGTCAGTCGTACAGAACTGCCCCTTTGAGATACCAGTCACAAGTCTAGGTCATTACCTGTGCTTCTAACCGACTGGCTATCTATTAGGTGTTCCAACAACCTCTTCCTTGAGTTCAGTTGATTTGCTCAAGCAGATCACAGAACTCAGAGAAACATTTTACTTACTAGACGCTGGTTTATTATAAAAGTATATAACTCAGGAACAGCCAGATGAAAGAGATGGGGAAGGGGCATGGAACTTCCACGCCCTCTCTGGGCACACCACTCTCCCAGCACCTCCACCTGTTCACCAGCTCAAAACCTCCTTTGAGGGTTCTATGGAGGCTTCATTACAAAGTCATGATTGATTAAATCATTGGTTATTGATGGTTTATTCAACCTCCAGCCCCTCTCTGCTCCTTCTACCCCATCAAGTTGGAGGTTTGGGACTGAGAGTTCCAACTCTCTAATCACTAAAGTCGGTCCCCTGGCAACCAGTCCCATTCTTAGGTTACCTCAGGGCTTTCCAAAAATCACTCCATTAACAGAAGACACCTTTATCGACCTCACCACTTAGGAGATCCCAAGGGTTTTAGGAGCTTTATGCCAGGAACAAGGTCAAAGACCAAATCTATATTTCTTATTATAAAGTACTGTCTCACATCACAAGAATATTGTTGATGAAAAGAAATCAAACACAGGATTATATATTATATCTTTGTCTAAAGATATGTAAACTATTTACCAAGTAAAAAGATAGAAGAAACTAATTGACAATAATAGGAAAGCAATGGCTGGGAAGGGGCCTAAGGAAGGTTTCTGCTGTGCTGATAATGTTCTTTTTTTTACCTGATTGGGTAGTAGGTCCATGAATGTGTTCACTTTGTGAAAACACATCAAGCTGTACACAAAACTTCTGTGCTTCTATAGGTCTGTCTGTCATGGTAGAAAAATATCTGTGTGAAACTTAGTGTGGCAAACACCTGTGTGATGTTTTAAACATTTCTGGAAAAATCATGTTTATGAAGTAACTTAGAAGAGTGTATCCCATAGATAAGGGCTTGTTTTGGACTTACTGTGGTTGAAAACATGTTTTTAAGTGCATACCTGTGGCACGTTGATAGAAACTTGTTTTGCATCCTAATTGATAAGCACTGGACTGCCGTGGGTAAACAACCTGGCTATATCACAGGGACTCAAACCAGAGATGATGATTCGCCTCCAGAAGAAGCCCAGATTGACTGGCCATCCACACTCGCTCCCGTCCTGCTCCACGCCTAACGGCAGAAGGCGGCTAATACCCCCCATCGAGCCATGACTCAACTCCCTCACCTGTTGGAGATGAGGTGGAGTCAGGAAAGAGTCTGCGTGAGATCTCGGGTGGTAAACGCCATGGAAACCCATTCCTGACCTGACTTTGCCAGCCACCAGACAGCACTGTAGCTGCCTCCAGAGGAAGCCACGCTTTGGGGACCCCGTTAAGCCTGTACCCAGGGCACCAGGAATTGGTGTGAGTAATCAAGTGCTGTGTGTTTTGCAACTGCATATATTTATGTGGTGTAATTCCTCTGGCAGTCTTAACTATCTAATATAATAATAGAGGAATATGCAAATTAGCCAGGATGCTGTAACGTCACGACTAATCTACAAGCGGCAGAGAGGTACAGGAGGGCGAGGCAGTGAGCTAAAAGCGGCAGAGAGCTGTCAGTGGCCGTGGGCGGGGTGTCCAGCTGAAGCAAGCGGCAGTGAGCTACCCATGCATGGATTCGTGGGCAGGGCTACTAGTATTAATATAAGGTCAGATGCTGCTGCCTACCCTCAGTCCTGCTTGTTTAGAGTAGTCTCTGATAGCAACTACTTAATGTTGCAACACCTGCATGGTTAAGTTTATCTCAAGAGACGCCTTGGATAACACCCCATATATTCTACTCAGACAATCTCATACTTCAATAATAATAATAATAATAATAATAATAATAATAATAGGCAAGCAGCATGGCTCAAGTTTGTATTCCTAACCCATAGCTGTTAGCTGATGGTCAAAGTGTTATTTTGGTGTCAAGAAACTCACTCTTTGTTCTCCAAATCCTTCTCTGTTGTACTACCAGAATTCCTTGGACCAAATAAATGGGACCTCAGTTGGCTGGTTATGACCTTTCTTTGCCTATAGAACGAGTGGACACAATAAGCCTTACCATAATCCTCTTCTATTTATCAGACCTTACCAGCCTTTTCTGCATGTTTTTAACTAAAATTTTTAAAAGTTTATTTTTAAATTACAGTTGTCATACAATATTATATTAGTTTCAGGTATACAACATAGTGATTAGACATTTAACTACTTTATAAAGTGATCACTCCAATAAGTCCAATACCCACAGGACAGCATACATAATTATTACATTATTAACTATATTCTCTAAGCTGTATTTTACACCCCAGTGACTATTTTTGTAACTGGAAATTTGTACTTCTTAATCCTTTTCACCTTATTCATCCCCCCCCCAACACTGTTTGTTCGTTTATTTTGTTTTTTTGCATCCCACATATAAGTAAAATTATATATTTGTCTCTCTCTGTCTGACATTTCACTTAGTATAATACCCTCAGTCTAGGTCAATGCACACTTTCACAAGGGGCAAGATTCATTCCTTTTATGGCTGAAGAATATTCCATCATATATGCACCACATCTTCTTTATCCATTCAGACACTTAGGTTGTTTCCTTGGCTGTTGTAAATAATGCTGCAATGAACATAGGGTGCATATAGCTTTTTGAATTAGTGTTTTAATTTTTGCCATGGGGTTGTCATCTCACATTATTCTTGAGTTCATTATTCTTATTGATTTTAACTTTTTGCCAGCTGTTGCCCAATCTTCTATGTTTTTTATCTTTACAGATGTGACATATGTATATCCTTTATTTTTCTCACTTACCAAACTATAGACAAATAGGAATTAAGATGAGCCTGTCTCTCAGAACTTGCCACTCTTTTTTTTATTATTGATTTTTTACAGAGAGGAAGGGAGAGGGATAGAGAGTTAGAAACATCAATGAGCGAGAAACATTGATCAGTTGCCTCCTGCACACTCCCTACTGGGGATGTGCCCACAGCCAAGGTACATGCCCTTGACCGGAATCAAACCTGGGACCCTTTCGTCCACAAGCCAATGCTCTATCCACTGAGCCAAACCAGTTAGGGCAGAACTTGCCACTCTTAATTATGAGTAAGATTGGGATCCAAGCAGAAGCATAATAAAGCAGAAAGAGCTCCAGAGAAAGCTGGCCAAATTGTCTTGGAGTAGTACTTCCAAGTATTAATTGAGAAAATAACGACACCAAATCAGGAATAGAAACGGAAGTAGAATGAAATGGCTGAGATTACAATTCTAAGAACTTCAATTTTTCTGTAATTTAAAAAATTGTTTAAAATATCTATGCCTATAGGTCATGAGCAGTACTTTATGTATAATAAAATTTAATATTTATGGTGTTTAATATGTGCCAAGTGCTTTTATACACATTATCTCACTTAACCCTCACAACATCTTATAAGAGGGATTATAATTATAGTTATCTCCATTTGACAAATGAGGAATTTGAAAATATTAAATAAGTCACCAAAGATTGCCCAGCAAATGAGTGGCAGTGTTGGAATTTGAACTTAGGTCTATCTAATCCCAAACATCACTATCTTAACCAGTGTATTATACTACCTATTATGTGTATGCTGATTGGAGACCAGGATTATGAAGGCTGAAATTAGATGTATTACAGTAAAATGTCATAAAGATTGTGCAAAATTCAGTACTTGAAACTACACATGATGCTAATCAGGTTTGATATGGAGCGACCAGCAGTAAACCCAACCATATGCCATATTATTATATTTTATTGGAACTGGATGCATTGTAAACTCATCAGAGATGTCTCTTCTCTCTTTAACATTCATCAGCACATTATTTGTTTAGAAACTCAAGGTTGTTGTACGAGTTAACTGAGGCTAATTCATAAACATTGTAGGTTTTACACATCTTCTGGGACCATACTTTGGTATTTAGTGTCAGCACTAGCAAAGTGAAAAAGGAAACTTAGAGGCTAGAGACTCACTTTCCTGTATAACTGGTGCCATGACAACTCCTAGGCTCTTCTCTGATGAACTGCTGCTATCATTAAAAAAAAAAAGTACTAAGTTTTGCTTTTTTATTTTCTGTCATTGACTTTTTCAGTGTGTTTTATTACTTCTTATGACCCATGACCAGACAAACTACAAGGCATGAACAATCATCTTAGCTGCTTGGGGATCATGTTCATTGGTTTGTATAATTCAAAAATTTTTAAATGAAAATAATTATTATGCTTTTAATTTAAATTTAAGATGTGTTATGGTTTCAGTAATAGTAATGATGGTTTGGTTGTTCTGAAAGGTTATTTTGAAATCAATAGGCAGCTGCATAAATGACAAGGACCAGGCTTTCCAGTCTAGTGAGGTAGATTGTGGAGGGCAAGGTTGCCTGTGTGGTAGCAGAGTGAACAGTTGGGTATGTCATGTGGCTGAGGGGGACTATGGGTCTACCCACCTTACCTAAAAATATCTTTCCTGCTACTTGTTAGACACAGTGCCTAAAATGCAGTCCTGAAAGCTTTATTTCTCTGAGTCTTGAAAAGTTTTCTTAAAAAGATTTTTTTGGGTGTGAACTATAGGATACATATTTAGAAGTGCAATTACAGTCATTAAGTGAACACCTAAGTAACCACCACCTAAATCATGAAATAAAGCATTGATAGTACTTGCCATGTATCCCATGCAATTCACAGCCCCTTCCCTCTTTCCCAAAGGTAACAGTAAAACTTCCTTTTCTTTATGGTTTTACCAGCTATGCATACATTCCTAAACAATGTAATTACATTTGGCCTGTTTTTAAAAACTGCAAAAATGGAGTTGTGCTAGAGGTGTTCTTTAATTTCTTGCTTCTTTTGCTAACATTATATGAAGGATTCATTTAGATTGTGGCATTTAGCCATAGTTAACTCACTACCATTGGTGTATAATATTCCTTTGAGCTCTAATAGTGCATATAAGCTATATTTTCTTTATCTTTTGAGTTGTTCATATGATTTTTCTACTGCAACCTTTTTTTTTTAATCTTTACCCAAGGATATGTTGAGAGAGAGATTGATTGATTGAGAGAGAGAGAGAAACATCAATGTGAGAAACATTGATCAGCTGCCTCCTATACACGCCTTGACCAGGGATGGAACCTGGTCACGGCGTGTATACCCTGACTGGGAATTGAACCCGTGACTTTTTGATGTACAAGATGATGCTCCAACCAACTGAGCCACTTGGCCAGGGCTACTTCAATCTTTTGTTGTGATGAATTACATTGATTGATTTTAATGTTAAACTAATCTCACATGACTGGGTTTTGCAACTATTTCCATAGGTTGAGATTAGCCTCTATTTTTCCTTTGGAATACTAGTTTTATTGAGTTTTGGAATCAATGATACACTAGCTACATAAAATAATTTGGAAGATGTTCTCTCTTTCTAGTCTCTGGAAGAGTTTTTCCAGAATGATTTTTGAAAGGTGAACATGGTGGATGGTGTGCACAGGTAGGCTACTAGTAAATAGTCATCTCAGATGGTGATTAAAGAAAATGGAATTTATTTAAGGAAAGGGAATGGGGGATAGGTTATACCAAGGGAAAGGCTGCATAGCACCGAGCCACGGGGACATTGGTCAATGGTGGCAGCACCCAGGAGCTGGAGTTTCATCCTTATATGCAGTCACTGGCGGGAAACTTGTCGTGGGGTCTGGGGGCTGAACTGGTGGGCTTGGAATGCAGATGGAATGCAGGTGTGCGATCAGGTGCCTTCGGGACAGGTTCCATTTCTTCTATGGTCTGACCCCTGGTGTCCAGCCAGTTTTTCCTGGCCTTTTGTTTTCCTGTGGCGGGGAGCTTACAAATGGCCATGAAGTATTGTATTGCCCTATAGGCCTAACAATTTTATCATTGAAATATTTCATTATTGAATGTTGGGAGAATTCTCTGGTGAAGGACTTGATTTCTGTCCCCCTACCCCTGAGGCTGCTGAATCAAAGCTCTGTTTCCTGGTATCTGTGCAAACAGCGGCAGACGCCCTTGGGCACAGCTGGTACTCGATGACTTTCCTTAGCGCTCTGGGATCTGACTTTCTCTCAGAGTTTGCCTGGCAGTTCCCCACTATTTTGTCAAGTGTTCAATGTTTAAAGGTACATTTTTAATATTTTTATTTGTTTTTTTAAGTCTGCATTTTTGTTTGTTTTTAAGTCTGAGAAAGGTAGGTCTGGATAAATGTTTAATTCTATACAAATGGAGTTATAAAATGCTAATGTGCTTGGGAGGGTAAACTCTAAGTTCCTGATTTGAGCTCATTCTGCTGCAAATATATTCCAGAACTCAGCTGGGTAGGACTGATGGGGCAAAGGTGACGGCTATAAGGCTCTGCCCCTACGTAAGAAGGACAGACTATGGGAGTGACGCTTAACCTCCCATGCCACGCCAGCTCCAACTTCCCCTGGAAGAAGTAGATATCACTGCTGTCTTGTGACTCACTTACATCACCATTTCAATTCTGACTCCGACATAACTGACGCCACCTGCTGCGCCCACTTCTGGTTCCATGTCTGCTCTGTTCTCATCTCTTCCACACCTTCAATAGCTAGGCTATCACAGTTCATTGGTCTCTGGAAACCCTGAGGCCACCCTGCCTTTGAACCTAAGAGATTTCACTTCAAAAGAAGTAGGTCCTTGAAAAGATTCAGGTGACGCCATCAATTGGGACAGACTCTGAAGGAAATGAAAATTCCAACTCTGATGCCTCCCATGGCATGAGCTTAGGCCTCACAGCTACCTCATGGATCAATTTCTCCTTAGTCTAATCCTACTTCCTTCACTACCTTACAAGTGTTGCTCCATAGTGCACTCCCCAATACACTTCCTGCATGCAAATATCCCAGACTCTGTTTCATAGGGAACCTAAACCAAAGGTAAAGTTTTCAAATAATTAGGGGGAGTCAGAGGGTGATACCAGCTAACGAGGTAGTACATGACAAATTCTGATGACTCAAAGTCTAATTGATATTTGCTGGAAAGGAGGAAAGAGGAAGAATGGTCTGTAGGAGGCAATGAGAAGCAAGGACCATCTCCACTCCCAATGAGAGAGAAAAGAGCCTTCGTTTGAGAAGGCCAAAGTACAAGCAGAGTCAGGAGGGGATTGCCACCTTTCAGTGAGAGCAGGACAGTGAAGAAAATGTCCATGAAGACTGAGATTTTCTGATGGTGGAACATGAGTTTCAAAGAACTGGTGGAAAGGGAAGGACTAAGATAAAATCTAAAAGTAGGATATGCGGAATTGCTTGGGATTAGTGTGGGTGGGAGGAGAGATGACCTGGACTCATATAAAACAAATAGCATGATAAAATTAGTGCTGGGGTTGTCAAAACAGAGCAGCTGGGAGAGGCTAGTCCTGTAGGTGAAGATTTCGGGTGAGGGCTGTTGCCAGAATGCAGAGTATTGGAGTGGCATTTCCTTCTACCAGAGTTGATGTGAAGGCTGGGATAGAGTGGCTTATATTGAACATCGATACTCTGAGGCTCTCTCCTCAGTTCTGCACAGGGAGAAGCGGTATTTGTTTAATTTAAAACTTCCAGCACATTTATGAGATCAGGTGAATGAATTTATTCTCTTTCTCACAATCACAACTGTCTGAAACTATGAGACATACACTTCCCATCGTAAAAATTTGCTCTTCCTAATCGGCGATATAGCATCACACTAAAGATGTTTGTGGGGAAAAATTTTAAAAAATAAAGATGTTTGCTTTTAGTAAGAAGTTTTAGAAATTGGAGTAGTCAAGTAAAAATACCCATTAAACATACATATACAGAGGAAAAAATGGTTATCTGACAAGTGGAAAGAATAAAATCATCAAGAAATAAAAATATGTTCATTTATAAGAAGCTGAGGTGAGGAATAGATATAGGGGGAAATGGATGAATTGAAAATCTAATTTTGCTGCTCTTTTAAAGTAAGAGTGTTTATGTTTGTTATTTGGAAAAAAAAATTTTTCTGACAACTTCAATGACTGCTGAACAAAGAAAGCCTTTGCATTTTGTCCAAAGAATTCGTTAAATGCTTGTTGAGAAACACCTTAATTCTAACCCCATCTTTTCCCTGAATAACCTGGGGGAAAATCACTGATTTATTAAATCATTCACACACATAAACATATTTGTTTTGTACCAATTACGTTCCAGGCACTGAACTTAGTCTTGAAGATAAAGCTATAGAGAAATGAAGACCATCCTTCCCCCTCATTGAACTGGGATTAACTAGTTGGATACAGGCAAACAGTAAGTGTCTCAGAAGCTCATATTATTTCCATTCTCCCTGGTTCTCTGGGAGATTGAAAAAGCAAGAGGACTACGAATGGAATCCTGGGAAAGAACAATACTGAAATGGTGGGTGGAAGAAGAGGTGCCTGTGAAGTGGGCCATGAATGAGCGGTCTGAGAGGAAGGAGGTTAGAAAGGGTGGTGTCATGGAGGCAGTGGTGAGGAGAGAGTCAAGATAAAGGAAACTGTCAATGGGACCATTGCAGCCCTGAGATCGAGGACAGAAAGTGGCTGTTAGTGGTCTCAGAAGAGTGATCTCAGTAGTGTGGTGCCAAATTGCTGGTGACTGAGGCAAAACTTAGATAAATAATCAAAAGCAGTAAGTGCAGACAACTCCTTTTGGGAGTCTGGCTGTGAAGGGAAGGAGAAAGATTGAGTTATGTACATATGCAGGAGGCACTCAGGGTTCAGGTAAGACTTTTCTTGTTTATATGATTAGTTTTGACATAAAGAAGTTGATCAAATTCTGCACTGAGAAGGACCTAGTGGTCAAAGAGAGGCTTGGTGTGTATAGGAGATGGAGATTATTGATGGAATAAAGTTTGTCAGGTGATAGGAGAAATCTCATTCTGGAGAGAGATGATAGCCTACACCTTAGTCTCCAAATTTTTCCCCTCTGTGACCAGGAAAGTGACCTCTGTCTGGAAAGGGACCTATTTGGTTCCATCACTCTTTATGTATGCTCTTGAAAACAATTTGAGATTTCAAAAGTCTTCTTCTGAGGGGGAAGCACCAGACTACTAAACGAAGTTCTGATATGGTTTCTGGCTCTACCATAAATGTCCTGGGTGACCTTGGTTTTAAGAATTTTTCCTTCCTATTTCCTTAGATATCTGAGATATTGTAAGGATTTGAGATGTCATTGTGTTCATTTTTATATATTTCCTAGCACTCAGCACAGTTGTGTGCACACAGTGGGTGTGTAATAAACACATTGGTTTGCATCTGCTTGATCTTGACAAAATCAGGTCCTTAGAAACCTCCTAACGAAGATTTGTATTTTTCTTACACAGGAGAAAAACATCTCAGTATTTAATCTGTATAATCCACAGGCAAGAGGTGAGGTCATATAATAATATCTAAGCAGTCTTTGTTATATTTCTTACTGGGGAAAATTGTTATAACAACATCTAAATAGCCTGTGATTTAGAGGTAAACAGTGCCTTTGCCAGAAGCTGCTGGCTCCCCTCTCCTTCAAAGCGTGGAGATGCCCGTCCCTCAGAATGCAGGGACAGAATAATTGTTCATTCTATATGTATCAGTAGGTAGTTTGCAGGTGGGTTACCAAAATGAATGAATTATATAATAGCATGACAATGGCTAGTTGATGTAGAAATTTGTCCCAGAGACAAATCCTTTAACATGTTTCTGCTTGTTTCTAATTTTAGAATTCTATCAGATTAAGGCAAAATTGAGTCAAATTATCATTAGATTCAACCTAAACTGAAATCAAGAGGCTGTTCTTTTTCATTTCTATCTGGAAACCAATTCTATCAAGCATTTAAATTAAATGCAATATAATAAGCATGTGGTTAGTACATACAGGATGATTGAGCTGCCTTGTGGATGCAGAACAAGTTCACATCTGGGAGAAAGGAAGACATATTCTGATCTCTACCCAGGCATTTTTTTCTGTATAGTGGTGGTCTTTGTTACTCTCTGTAAGGCTGCTTTGATACTGTGTAGTCACTCTCTTCAAATCATATCTCTATCGATAGATGAAACCCTGACCCACCTCAGTATTCCTTCATCTTCAGCAGCAATGAATGTGAAAATCACAGAATAAAGTGGTCAGAATAAATAAAGTGGTTTTCCACTCCCTCTAGACTCAGAATCAAGTTGAATGCAAGTAATGTCCCCAAACCCTGGGCAAGAGAGACACTATAGCTGTATCACTTACATCATATTCTACTTATGTGGACAGTCTGGTGGTCAAGCCCTGCTCTGAGCCCTGCGGTAGGAGAATAAGGAGTCAGGGGTTGCCTTTTTGAAGTCCTGAAGAGCATTCCCAGCTTTGTTGTGAATTCTCACCACTGGAGCATCTGGAGGCCATGTGCCTGAAGGGACTGCCCATCAGAGAGACATCAAGCAGTATTCTTGGCTGCATGTGATCAATAAAATATCCCTTGGCCCTTCTGTGACTAGCAGGGATGGTGGCCTCAGTGTCACAGAAAATTTCTAATTTGGATAATTACATTCTGCTTCTCTCTGTTGCTCCTGTAGCTTAAACAGAAAATAGAATTCTTCATTTTCTTTTGTCAACTATTGCTTAAGTTGCACTGCTGTGAGGTGTCACTGTGAGCTGTTAAACATCTGCTGAGCTCTACTTCAGAGGTGGTTGCATTTTAATTGGATTTTACTTTAATTGACTGGATCACACTATATAGGTAATAAATCTGTTTGCAAAATGCTTTTGAGTCTATTTAGATAGAAAGGTTCGCATAAATATTAAAACAATAATTAGCTTTATAAAAGATAGTTTGGGGTCACATTTTTCTTAAAAGATTTTTGTGAGCCTGGCCAGCATGGCTCAGTGGTTGAGCGTCAACCTATGAAGCGAGGGTTACAGTTCGATTCCCGGTCAGGGCACATGCCCAGGGTGTGGGCTCGAACCCCAGTGAGGGATGTGCAGGAGGCAGCCAAACAATGACTCTCTCTCATCATTGATGTTTCTATCTCTCTCTCCCTCTCCCTTCCTCTCTGAAATCCATAAAAATACATTTAAAAAAATATTTTTTGTGAAACAAAGTCTATTCCCGAGTGTTTTTGATGAATGTACATAAAATGCACATGATTTTTGATTTATAAAAGCTAAGAGTTTTCAATTAGCAAATCAGTCCATCAGAGAATATGTCCTCACCACCTGCTTAGCACAGGGCAAGGTTCTGGCTCCCTGTAAAGAGGCGCTAACAGATCGAAGAATAAATTGTTTCCACTGGGGGTCAGGTCTGTCTCACTAAGGCAAGCCCTGGGGAGGATACCAAAAAGGGGGGGCGGTAAGATACTGATGCTCTACCTGACCTTTCTCCCCAGTCTCTCACAAATACCAGAAAGCTCACTATTAAAGTTCTGTGGGGGAAATCCAGAACTTTAAATTCTGTGAATTTATAGCCTGACACAACTACCAAACTATCAAATATTCTTACAAGTTTTCTTTCAACATCTGCCGAGAGCCCTCTGTGCACAAGAAACCTTGCCTGCAGTATTATCAGCATTACTGGGCAGGTGAAGACATTCTGTTGAGAAGGAAAATAGGGGGGCAATTTTGGGGGCTTATAGCCTAGTTCAGTATCTAGTTAAACAGTAATCATACTTCCCCATTCTAACTGACTTGGGCAGAGCTGCAAAGCGCGCCCCGAGGGGCCCGCCACAAGAAGATATATGTATATCAGAACCTCCCCACATTGGCAGTTCAGGCTTTGGATCAAAGTCCCCTGGACTAGCAGCGCTGCGTAATAAAGGTTTTGCCTTCCTGAGTCCTCTGGGTGCCGGCTGTCACTTCTCCTGGGTCATTTACCATAACACTGTGAGGGGTAGCAAATTAGCCAAGGTTGCATGGTTAAAAATAGTATAAATGGAATTCAACTCTTGGCAAGTTGTTGCTATTTCAGCCTCCTTGCTGGCCTCCTTGTGCTGATGAGTTAGATGTGGCCCTTGTCCCACAGGGTGAGAAGGCGGACATGTACCTACCTACAATAGTGTGATGAGAACTACCACAGAGAGGTGTTTACTGTAGTACTATGCTCAGAAGAGGGAATGACTAACTCTACCACCTTGGGGATCAGAAAAAAGCTCACAGAGGAGGTGGCATTTTGGACTGGGTCTGAAGAACACAGTGAGGATGATCTCTAGAGAACAGATATTTAGTGAAAAGTGTTTGGGCTTTAGAATCAAGGAGACTAAAATTTGAATTCCAGTTCTAGATCTTAATCATTCTATTAATTCAGTGGTTCTCAACCTGTGGGTCGCAACCCCTTTGGCGGTCGCCAAAGACCATCCTGCATATCAGATATTTACATTACGATTCATAACAGTAGCAACATTACAGTTATGAAGTAGCAACGAAAATAATTTTATGGTTGGGTCACAACATGAGGAGCTGTATTTAAAGGCCCAGAAGGTTGAGAACCACTGTATTAATTTGAGCAAGGTTTTAAAATTTTTCAATTAGGAGGCTGTTGCAATGGGACAGTTGACAAGTTTTGAGACCCAAAACCTAGGTCGTGAAAGGAGAAATGGAAAAGGGATTGATGGAATGGGATTGATGGAATATTTGACTGATATAAATTAAAGGTGATTTAAGATTTTTAATTCATGGGTCTATATAAATGGTGTTGATGCAAACCAGTTTAGGGGAGTGAAATGCTTTGGGAGGAAAGATTACTAATCTTATTTTATGTAATAAACAGAATTTCAGGAGCTGTGGGACATACCAATATACATATTTTGTAAGTAGTCAGAAGTTTGGCCTGATGCTCAGGATAGAGATCTTAACATAAATGTTAATGTTATCTCGATGGAAGTTGAGGTCATGAGACTTAGCAAAGTTACCCTACAAGAGCAGATAAAGAATTAAGGGAGGAGGCCCACGGGGGAAACTGTGGGAGAACATAAACATTTTAAGTGGGAGCAGAAACTGTGAAGCTGAAAAAAAGCCTGAAGAACTATCAGCGAAGTTGGAGGAGATTTGCACACGCCAGGAAGCCAAGAAACCACAAAAATGCCCTCCATTGCAGAGAAGAAAGTTCCATAAGCACCGGAATTGTTATTGTCGCTGTGTTTCACTGATATTTATCCAAGCTTTTGGAATATTGTAAGTGGTCAACAAATTTATTAAATGAATAAATGGTAATTGACAAGATAGGGAAGAAGGGAGTTTTAAGAAAGAGTGGCCAGTAGCATCAAATGTGAAGAGATCAAGTAGAATGTGAACTGAAAAGATCAGCAATTTAAAAGTCATTTGAGACCTTTCAGAATAGTGTTCATATTTCAGTGGGTTATATTTTAAAGGAAAACAGTATGGAAGTTCCTGAAAACACTAAAAATACGACCTAAGCCATTATGCTCAATTAATATTTGACAAAGGAGGCAAGAGCATACAGTAAAGTCAAGACAGTCTCTACAATAAGTGGTGTTGGGAAAATTGGACAGATAGATGCAAAAAAAAATGAAATTAGACCATCAACTTATACAAAAATAAACTCAAAATGGATAAAGGACTTAAACATAAGATGGGAAACCACAAAAATCTTAGAAGAATCCACAGGCAGCAAAATATCAGACATATGTCATAGCAATATCTTTACCAATACAGCTCCTAGGGCAGTGGTCGGCAAACTCATTAGTCAACAGAGCCAAATATCAACAGTACAATGATTGAAATTTCTTTTGAGAGCCAAATTTTTTAAACTTAAACTATATAAGTAGGTACATTGTTATTAACTTAATTAGGGTACTCCTAAGCTGGCCTTTGCTAAAAACGTCCTCAATCTGATTGAGGTACGTTCGCTGAGGTTGACCCCTTCCAACTCTCCCATCCACACTTGTCTTGTATACTTGTTTCGTCTATCTCAGTGGTCGGCAAACGGTGGCTCACAAGCCACTTGCGGCTCTTTGGCCCCTTGAGTGTGGCTCTTCCACAAAATACCACGTGTGGGCGCACACGTACAGTGCAATTGGAACTTCGTGGCTCACGCGCAGAAGTCGGTTTTCAGAAAGGAAATAGATGAAACAAGTATACAAATCAAAATGACAATGAGGTACCATCTCACACCTGTTAGAATGGCTATCATCAAAAAATCAACAAACTACAAGTGCTGGTAAGGATGTGAAGAAAAAGGAACCCTCATGCACTGCTGGTGGGAATGCAGACTGGTGCAGCCACAGTGGAGGTTCCTCAAAAAATTAAAAATGGAACTCCCATTTGACCCAGTGATCCCACTTCTAGGACTATAACCAAGAAATCAGAAACACCAATCAGAAAGGATATATGCACCCCTATGTTCATAGCAGCACAGTTTACAATAGCTAAGATTTGGAATCAGCCTAAGTTCCCACCAGCAGGTGAGTGGATTGGAAAACTGTGGTACATCTACACAATGGAATACTACGCTGCTGTGAAAAAGAAAGAACTCTTACCATTCACAACAGCATGGATGGACCTGGAGAGCACTATGCTAAGTGAAATAAGCCAGTCGGAGAAAGATAAATATCACATGATCTCATGCATTTGTGGAAGATAATGAACAACATAAACTGATGAACAAAAGTAGATCCAGAGACAGAGAAGCATTTGAACAGACTGTCAAACCTCAGAGGGAAGGCAGGGGAGGGCGGGGGTGGAGGTAAGAGATCAACCAAAGGACTTCTATGCATGCATATAAGTATAACCAATGGATACAGACACTGGGGGAGGGGTCCATGGGGGAGAAAGGAGACATATGTAATACTTTAAATAAAAAACAAAAACAAAAAAACCCACAAAACTAAAAACAGAATTACCAAATGATTCAGCAACTGCTCTTCTGGTATATACTCAAAAGAAATTAAATCAGTACCTCAAAGAGATATCTGCATTCCCATGTTTGTTAAAGCATTATTCACAGTAGCCAAGACATGAATACAACCTAAGTGTCCACTGACAGATGAATAGATAAAACAAATTGTGGTTTGTGCATACAATAGAGTATTATTCAGCCATTCTGCCCTTTGCAACAACATGGATGAATCTGGAGGATAGAAGGGTAAAACACCAAAAGGGCCCTTTGGGAGAGGGTGAGAGGTTGAAAGTTCAAAAAGGAAATGGTACAGATGTTCTTAGAATCAATAGAACTTTGAATTGAATAGGAATTTTAAAGCCATCAAGTCAAAACTCTCATTTATAGAAGCATGGTAACACTTACTATGAGCTTGATACTACGTGAGCCATTTATATGTGTAACCTAATTATATCTTAAATGAATGTGTTTTTCTCTTTTGCCTTTCTATGTACTTAACCTTCACTCCATTGAGCCTGAATATCTAAATGTGTGTGAGAGAGTCTATGTCTGAGAGATTAGGAACTTTAAAGATGGAATGCAGAGTAAGAACATGGCAACATTGTGAGATTCAGCTTCTGACATGTAAAATAGGATTTGGCAACAGCATAATAGCTGTGCTCACCAGGTTTTTTCTTGAAAGAGGATTTCCTAAATTTCCTCATCCCCCACATTGTCAAATTTACTACTGAGCTTGGAGGACAAAGCTCCATAATGTTATAATATCTGAAAAGTGCATCATCCAGTGGGCCAGAGGCAAGGTGGGAGATGTGGCAGAGGTGCTGTTCTTCTCAGAGTGGAAGGGGAGGAGGAGAGCACGCCAATCAGGCAGCCCAATTGGGTGCTGGCCTCGTTCAAAGAGACCAGACTATGAATTACACATTGCAGAGACAAAGCTTTTGTTTAAAAAATTTTTAAGTGAGGTACTCTGGTATTTTCTATTCAGTTCTACTCTATTCTATATAATTTTATTTTTTAAAAACACTGGACACAAGATCTACATTGGTTACACAACCTACTAATGGGTTTCAATTCATTGTTTGAAGAACCTTGCTTTAGGATTTGTAATGAGGACGTACACATTCTTTATTTTCATGATGGAGTTGTACCATGTTCTAATACCATTAGAAAACATATTGGAACGTCAAAGAGGCTAGTGAGGAAGACAAGAAGAGAAAGTGAATTTAGAAATCAATGAAAAACAATATCTCTGGATTAAGAGCCTCATACCAGCCCTCTGTACACCAAGCCAGAAGTCTAGATGTTAAGGAAAGTAAATATGGAATAGAGCTGGAAGATTATGAAGAACATTGGAAGTATAGGAGAAAAGATGGGTAAAGAGAAAGCTTTAATGGGGGTACATTTGCCACTCACATAGGTGGTTTCCAGGAAATTGCTGAAGGGAAATCTCCCACACAAGCCTGCCTGGTACACAGTTTGCTAGAGAGAAACAGGAACCATCCCTGAGAACAGTAGATGTGCAGACTTTTCTGTCAATCTGCCAGGCGCTTTATTTGAATTGGTGATGGTCCACGATAAACATCTTTATTTGAATTGCTGATGGTCCATGATAAACATCTGTATTTGAATTGCTGATAGTCCATGATAAACATCTGTATTTGAATTGCTGATGAAGTAGGATCCAATTTTGGAATTATCAGGGGTTCCAATGTGTAAGGAGTACCTCCAATCTAAGGAAAAGGAAATTTGACATCTAAAATACTAAGTGTTTGTTATTAAAATCCTTACTTGTCTCTTTTCCTGTTCTTACTATATTCTCCCGAAGAATCTGCACTTAACCGTCCTCATGTCACGCACTAAGTGTCACTTAGAGATTGTGAGGAGAGTGGAATAAATGGAGAAGATTGGCCTTGGGGACAGGTATTCCAGAGAGAAAGATTTTACAGGCTGAGAAGCTGTTAGGGTTCTTCACTTGTAAGCAAGAGGGGGGAAAAAATAGCTAATTTAAGCAAAAGGGAGAGGAAGAATGTTGGGGCAACTTGCAAATTTAAAGTAGCAAGTATACAGTAAGGACAGGTCCAGAGCAGGTCTGGAGACCTCGATAACAAGTACCAAAAGACAATCTCTTCTAAGCACCGTCATTGGAATGGGCCAGCCCCTTGTATCAGTCTCAGGTCAAGAGTCAGCTTCCCAGAAGAAAGCCTCTAACGGCCTAGCTTGGGTCATAGTCCTACCCTTTGACCAGAAGACCACAGGTCAGCTTGATTTTCCTGCCATCAAGTTTGCATCTAATGAAGGAGGGAAAGATAATTTTCCCGAGCAAAACTGAGATAGAAATGACAGATGAGAGGCTGGCTGGTAGGCAGGGGAACATCACAGTGTCCACCACTACTGACTCCAGGGACAATGCTGATAAAGAAGGTAGCCTCAGGAGACCTTACTAGGTCCAGAGAGGGCAGAGCAACTGGCATGGACAAGGAGAGGCCTGGGGTCCTCACAGGGCTCATGTGCAGAGCAAAGGTACTTGACTGCCTCCACTCCCTTCTATGACTGAATTTGGAATTCAGATCAAATGCTATTTGGATGGAAAAAAATATGACTTCACTAGGCTGTTTCAAAGAGCACATCAAAGAAGCTCTTTGTAAATAAATCGTCCTGCTGTCTTACATAAATCATAAAGGACTGCGACTGCTCTTCAATATGCAACTGGGTTAAGTTATAATTAATGGCAAATGCCAGTCTATTGCTAAATATATATTTTTTTCACTTTTCCTTTAATCCTTTCAAGAGGTAGAACTGTTGACTTCCAAATCTTTGGGACTTAAGGATCAACCCAGTCTATTTTCCACATCACCTGCCATGCTAGTCCATGTTTTAATTCTCTCCAAATGCAAATTTGGCTTTTTCCCCATACAAAAACAGGTCTTTATTGAGAAAATTAGATTATTTTCAAATCAATGGAGAACACAGATTATGGAAAGATAAAGTACTGCTGTAATGCCATTTTCTTAATGAATAAGCTTCACACACATGTGCAGATATATCTCTTCTGAACGTTTAAATAACATACCACTCAGGCACCATCGTGCAGATCCACATTTGTGTTACTGCTGCTGCTACAGCCTCCACCGTTGCTACTTCCTGAGTGCATGAACCCAGCTGAGTCCAAAAATATCCAATTGTGATCAGCTCTTCTTTCCCCCACAGAACAGAGATACACCGTAGGAACGACTGCTGGTGACAGAGCTTGAATAAACTAAAATACATATTCTTTGCCCCATGGTCTGCCTTTACTAAAAGATTGCTTTTCAGCAATCTTCTGATTGCCATTCAATTTGTAGTCCCTGCTGCTGCTCTTTCCCAATAAGTAATAGCTTTGGTGTGAAGGCAATTCAAATTATAAGCAAGATAAGCAGTATTTTAATGCAATATTATAGAAGATGCCAAACATGAAACTACTTATCCAGAAGTTCCCATAAGATTTAGGAATAAAGAACTTCCAGATTCCAACTCCTGGGCCACTTGCTTTTCCCTGGTGCTGAGTTATTTAATGTTGCATAAGATACTTGTGACTCTATTTGGTTAAATTTATTTAACCTGATAGAAATAACCCAAAGACTGATATCTGACCAGTTTCTATGAGTCACATTAAATAAGAAAGAAAAAAAGTGTAAAAGCTAATATCATAGCAACAGAAACAGTTTAAGAAGGCCACCATCTTTTAAAAAAAAATGTTTTTATTGATTTTGAAGAGAGAGGAAAGGAAAGGGAGAAAGAGAAACATTAGTTGCATGCCTCCTACTGGAGATCCAGCCTGCAACCTGGGCGTGAATTGAACTGGCAATCTCTGGGTGCATGGGACATGCTCAACCAACTGAGCCACACTGGCCATCTTTTTCAATCTATCAATACTAATCTTAGTTGGAGAGAAGAAAGATGACTGAGAGATAGTGAGGAATCTGAGAAGGTGATCTGTTTTATGTAAGTGAAATTAGATATGTCAACAAGTCATTCATTCATTCACATTTGGTCACTAGACAATTTGCTACCTTCTGACAGAATACCAATTCCACTGAAAACTGTACTTAACGGGTTTCATACTTTTCTCTGGTTTCAATATCCTTGAAAATATGCTAATATAAATGAATGAAGATAAATAAATCTATGTATGCAGCTCCTCCCTACCATTCTAGGGGAGGTCATTTTGAAAGAATTTGTTCAAAATGTCTAGGCAAAAAAAATTTGTGAGATCCACAGAAATTCCAGCATCATCTGAGCAACCAACTAATTCTTCTTCCACTAATGTCATCCTTACTAACATACCACCTCTTCAACATGTGAAGTGTTAAAAGTTCAAATTTAATTTTACCCAATGAAATACTGCATTTTTCATGACTTGAATCAATTTTAGAAATAGGCTAATTTTTACAAAAGAAAGATTATATTCATACTTCCCTGGCTTTCTCTTTCCTGAATAAAATTGGTCTTGTATGAGGAATCACCAATAACTTATCATTATATATAGTGCTACTGTACTACAGTAAAATATTTAGTTGAAAGTATCATCTTTTAATCTCCAACATGGCTACATGTCAGATGAACCAATATTTTTCAATCTAAGCCAATCTCATGAAGAGCCATGACTTAATCATTTTTATCAAAAATTACAACTGAACTCATGTGAACTTGTTCTTCCATTAGGCATATACAGGGATGGGTAAGAGTAGGTTTACAGTTTTTTTGTTTGGAAAATAACACAATGATTAATAAATAATAATACAGGAATAAATTTTCCCATACTTACAACTGTAAGCCTACTTTTACCCACCCCTGTAGAATCAACTTTAGTTAACTGCTGCTGAACATGTTATTCAATAATTCATTGGCTTGTGAAGCAAAAATACAATTTCAATATGGTTACTGAGTTCTTAAGGGATTAAATTACAGTCCTGAAAGTTATGAAAGGGGTATCTGTTGTTTCATTCCCTTTCGGCTATTTCTGAGTTTAACTGGTAATTTCTGTTTTCAGTCTACACTAGTGATCTTTTACTACTTCTTATATTGGACCTCTCTGTAAATTAAGGTAACTGTCAACCTAAGAATGACACAATTAGTCAAATTTATTACTACATATGACCAAATTGGGGGAGGGAGGGCTGTTTCTTTTCCCAAAAATTTTGCCCTGTAGTTTTCTTGAAATAGTTCTCTTAAGGGATTGGCCCAGACTCTCCACTGCCCATTCTGACCAAGGTTTCCTTTATGTCAGGCACCCTAAATAAAGGGCAAAAGGGGCTTTACTGTCATAGTTAGCTGTAGACATAATCTGATTCAGGAGCAAGAAGAAAATAACTCTCCCCACCAGAAGCAAAACTCTCTTTTACCTGCTGACAATGGCCTGAAATTATTTTCACAGGAATCAAAGTGTCTCCTTTCACAGCTAGAAGTCAAGGGCAAACACTTAGAAAATTTAAACTTAATTGTAGATGAGATTTAATATAACTGCTAATGCTACTCATGGGGGTCAATTATGTAGGCTTGGGAAGACAAAGGATGGACCAGCAATAATGAGGATGAGAGATTGTCGGTGATGAGCTAAGGACAGTAAAAGAGAAGTTTAGGGAAAATACAGTCTGCGAGTATGTGGTAGGAAGGCTAAGAGAACAGCTAGAGTTCTTTTGCTCTACTGGCTAAGGCCCTAATGACAACTAGGTGAAGGGAAGTTAAGAAGAGGCAAAACTGAAAGCTGATGCTATTTGCTTGACTAAGACACTTCTGGAAAGCTGTGAAAATTGGGAGGAACAGATTCTCAACCATCAATTTTGAAGAAATATTTTAGAATGTGAAAGAATCTTGAGGCTGAGCATTTACACTGCAATCAAAGTGTTTGGAATGTTTGTAACTGAGTGTGAAACAAACCCTTGATACAGCTAATCAGAATTTCCTAAAATATGTTTATATTCATGTGTCTGGGATTAAATCATTGAATGAAAATCACACTCTGACTCTCACTAACATATTTAGGAGACATTGATATGCAAAGGATAATGAAAGCATCATCTTTATTTTGGGGGGAACTCTTGTGTGACACAATGGTAATGATATTTTCAGAGAAGTATCCATATAGAGAGGTTATAGAGAATTTCTCATCACTGTGACAAACCAAGCTGCAGAAATATGTCAGGAAAATACTCTAGAACAATGAAGCAATTCCTAACAAAGAAATTCTCTCTGGTCAGTGGCCTAGCCTAACTACTCAAGACAAGTATACAAATGAGAAAAGAATAGGAAAGGCTAATTAAAATTAGTCTGAAAACAAACATAAAAATCAAGATAAAGAGGAAAATTTTGGACATATGATAAAATAGAGTATTTAATGACAAATGTAGTGGTCATTGGCTACAAAATCAAGTTCAGCAAGAACAATCATATTAAAGGAAACTTTTCCCCTTTGGATAAAACTTAAGGTCTAGTGGAACACAGCAACATCACAGACATTCAATGTGTCTTGATTTTTAATAAATTTTTGATGAAGGTTTTCACAACAGCCTCATGGATGGGTTGTTGACATGAAAACACCGTTGCTGAGTTATGGAAGCTTGCACAAACACAGTTGATGTTTATGAATGACATCGTATGGGTCAGCCCACTTTCAGAGCAAACCCTGAGTAAAGCACACAGCAATGCAGTGTCTTCAATAAAGTATAAGAGGTTCTTCCTGACTTCATTCTGTTCATCAATATCAGTGACTTGGAGAAAGTCCCAGAAAGCAATATTATTTAAATTTCAAAAGGTAAAATTAGAAATGATGATTTATTCAATAAGAAGATTGAATTACATAATTACAGTTTGTTTTTTCTATGAGCTAGAATAGTACATAAAAAATCTGTGGCGTGAAACTTAATGGAAATAAATGGTAATTTGTGTATATATTTTTTTTTTTTACTAAAAAGAGAGAAACCCAAGTGTGCTTTGGAAGTGTGGTTTGGAAACAAGTTGTTTTTCATGAAAACACTTTGTAAAAGATCATTCTGTCTTAAAACAAATAGTGTTCACATGAGACCAATACTTCCTTTACTTGTAGGGTATTGTGTTGATTTTTTAGTGGCAGATTTTAAGAAAGAAATTGAAGTGAAGTATCCAAAAGTCATTGGAGCATCCTGGAAACCATACTTACTAAGGAGCAGTAGAAAGAGAAATTTAAGAAAATCCATTTTCGAGATTTAAGATATATATATTTTAAGAGTTCATCTTTGGTCCGTGTGGCTCAGTTGGTTGGAACATCGCCCCGTACACTAAAAAGTGCGGGTTTGATTCCTAGTCGGGGCACATACCCAGGTTTCCTCCGGTGTGATCCCTGATCAGGGAACGTTCGGGAGGCAACTGACTGATGTTTCTCTCATATCAGTCTCTCTCTCTCTTCCTTCCTCTCTCTAAAAATCAATTAAAAATACATTTTTTAAAAGAGTTTTCCTAGATCGCCAGTACAAAGCAAACTGCTAAATGTTTTCTTTCATTTCCTCTACTTTTGATTGGCATGACTCTGTCCTAATGTAGGCCAGGAGATAGTTTGACTAAATGTCACTGCATAACAAGGGTCACCAGCTCTCCAGTCTGCCGTGGCTAGGGCCTCATTACGACCATTTTGCCTCTTCCAGTCCATTGATTCCACAATTTAGAGTTAAAAAAAAAAGTTTTCCTAAAGAGGTGAGAGAATAAATTTGCTTTATATTTCCACAAAGGGAAAGAGCGGGTCAGTAAGGAGGCAGATTTTAATTCCATCTGAAAACATACTTGTTTAAATAACTAGGACGGTGATACAGGTTGCCAGGCCAGGCAGGCAGCTCCTTTAACGTCATGGACAGAGGTACAAGAGTGAGTTATAACAGCACAGAGGCAGTGATTAAGACACGAAGTGAGTGGAAGGAGAGGATATAGATTACAAAGAGAAGAGCCAGGAATGGGACCCTGACTTTGGGGTCCCTGAGGAAGTCAATCCAAAGGAGAATAAGCAGGAGAAACTCTGGAACGAGGAGGAGCCAGAAAACAGCATCATGTCTTGGAAGCCAGGGGAAGAAGCCAAGGGGAAATAAAATGTTCAACAGCACTGGACATTCAAGAGACATAAAATCAGAACTAAAAAGCAGTATTTGAACTTAAATGTTAAGGTCGCTGATGATCTTAATTATTTCAGTCACATTGTGAGGAAAGAAGCCAAACTGTGGAGATTTATGAGACAATGAGAGGTGAGGAAGAGGAGCAGGAAGTGAAAGTTCTTTTTCTAAAATGTGATCAGCAAATTTCCGGAGGAAGGAAAATGGGGCAATGTTATAAAATGAATGTGTATGCCCCTACCCTAATTCATATGTTGTGATGGGGCGTGCCATCACAAATACATCAATGTGATGGTATTTGGAGATAGGGTGGTTGGGAGATAATTAGGGTTAGATTAGGTCATGAGAGCAGGAACCACATGATGGGATTAGTGGGTTTATAAGAAGAGGAAGAGAGAGAGATCTCTCTTTCTCTGACAAGTAAGGACACAGTGAGAAGGTGGCTTTCTGCAAGCCAAGAAGGAAGCTCACCAGAACCCATCATGTTAGCACCCTGATCTTGATCTTACAGCCTCCCGAACTGTGAAAAAATTAATTTCTGTTGTTTAAGCCACTCATTCTATGGTATTTTGTTATAGCAGCCTGAGCTAATACAGGCAATAACCAAAATAAGGTTCTGCATCAAGGGAAAGGCTTTTGATTTTAATTTTTTTAGGATGGGAAAGATTGTGCATCTTTCTAGGCTAAGAGAAGGAAGCCAATGAAAAGGAAAAATTGAGATGGAAGATAGAATGGATAATTCGAAGAGCAAATATCCTGAGGAAGCAGTAGGAAGTGGGACAAAGAGCATGACCAGGGATTAATCTAAAATAGGAAAACCACTGACTGGGTGTGTATGAAGCAGTTTCTAGATCATTACTCATCATCGGTTGTTGATGTGTTTAATATTCTTTATTTAGAAAGTGTTTGAAGAGAATAAAGTGCCAGGTTGGAGAAGAGTGAATTCCACAAAATGCTTGATCAGGAGTTGTGCTGGTTTCCTACTGGCCTTCCTCCGATTATAGGAACCTCCACCTATTTTTAGGGATAATTATTTTCATTGTAGCTCTGTGGTAAAAAGACATGGTAACAAAACAAACAAACGAAAAAGCAAAGATTAAATAGCTGCTTCTAGGTGGAGTTAGTAAAAACTAGGGACATACACATCTATAGTCAATGAAAATAACACATTATTGATGCTCAACAATACGCAGCCAAAGCATTTTGTAAAGATTTACAATGAAAATCTGAGAGTCAGAACTATTTTTCAATGGAGAATAATTTCAACTCTCCTGGGGTTTCTAAATGCCTATGATTATATAAGATTTAAGCCCCTACTTCAATATTGTTTGTTTGGTTTTTTTAAAAAACACATTTAATGTTACCTGGGCTCTACTAGTATCTGCAGAAAACCATTATTAGCACAATTTAACCATGCTTTTCCTGCCTCAGGAAATTTCATGTACTCAGGGAATTTCATGTACTCCCCAAGTAACGCCTGGCAACTCTCAAGTACACAAATAATGTTTGTTAATTCAAGTAGTACTGCTTTTCAGCATTTGCCCAGGAAGTAACAAAGGCGAAAACCAAAGCATGACTGTTTTGTATAGACTTATCTATATATAATATCAATAGCCTGATTAAAGACAATTATCCAATCATCCTGAATTGCAAGTGGAGGAAGTTTTAAAACACTGCCATCTATTGCAATAGCCATACATTGCATAGGCATTTTATGAACTGAAAGTAGATACAAGAGAAACCGTTTTACCATTCCATCCACAGGGATATCATTAAACTATTGAAAATTGTTTAAAGTAATAACTAAGTTTTTGTTCTTAACTATTATACTATTAAAGGTAAATTTATATGTGCACTTCTATGATACGTTCTAGAATAGTTGGGCTTTTATTCAAAAGCAGGATTGGGGAGCACTTGTGGGTTCTGAGAGGAGAAACCTGGTGTGAAATAGCGTGTTTAGTATACTACTTCAGTGAGTGGCCAAGAAATTCCTGATGTGAGTCACTAAGTAATAATTACCTTGAACATTGAATACTGGCTTGGTTTAAAGGGGAGACATACAAACCCTTCAGTGAAACGAAATAGCGTTTTGTCTGATTCTCAGAGTCCTTAAAATTCTCAGTTCAAGGGAGGTCAAATAATTATATCATAATGCATAAAGTTAATTCATCTTTTCCTGCAGGTTTTTATTATAAAAATTTGCTTTTAACAGAACAATTCACTGATTCTTTTTATATCTCATGCGAGTGTGTATATTTGGCAGAGAAATTTTTATGAGAATATTATCTGCAGGGCCTCTATCATCCTAACATCATGAAAAAATAACCTTGACCAAATTAAATAAAAAGAATATACTATTGTTGTTAAGTCTCCATTTGTCTAGGGAGAATCTCAATCATCTTTATCTGTTTGCCTTTCACTGAAGTGTATGATCTATTCTGTGATTTTGCAGTTATTTTCTAGTAATACACATTAAGATGACATATCTTAGGATTTCCATTGGTAAGAGAAACATAAACAAGCAAGATCAATAGTCTGATGACCCCATGGATCAGAACTTTGGAGTCTAATGTTTACCCCTTATCTTTCACAGGCTTCTATTTCAGTATGTGTCATGAATACCAAGTTGACCTGCTTGGGATCTCTGAATAAAGCATATTGACTGAGAAAAAAAGAATGGAGAGTAAGCATGATTTGTGCCCTCTTAGACATTAACCATTAGAGCAACCAATTTTTAAAAAGTGTATAGAAGGGAATTCTGTAGCATTTAAATTCAACATTTTAGACTGAACTGAAGTTACATTGTCCTAGGCATTCACTTTTCAGGTTACTTACAAAAAGGCCAAATACAATCATCTAGTAATGATTCTTCATTTATAATGCAGATTTTCAGTATTCTGATAAAAAGCTTTATTTACCTGCTGTGATGGTTAATTTTATGTGTCAATTTGGCTGGGTCACAATGCCCAGATATGTGGCTAAACATTATTCTGGATGTTTCTGTGAGAATGTCTTAGATGAGATAAACATTTAAATAGGTGGACTTTGAGTAAAGCAGAGTGGCTTCTATTGGGTGGGTCTCATCCAATCAGTTTAAGGCCAGAATATAACAAAAGATTGACCTCCCCTGAGCAAGAGGATATTTCCTCAGCATATAGCTTTCAGACTTGAATTGTGACATCAGCTTTTTTTTGGGTCTCCAGCCTCTCAGCCCACTCTGCAGATTTTGGACTTGCCATCATTCATAATAGCATGAGTCAATTCCTTAAAATAAATAATTTAAAAATACATTATATATATACACACATATATATAATTTGAATGTATATATTTGGATTAATATACCTTGTGTTTAAAATTTTTTAAATTAAACATATATGTTGTATTACAGTCTTTAGTTTCAAGCAACAGATTCTGACTGTGGCTAAGTTAGTTATGTTTTCCATGAGCCCACTGAGTAAACAAGACTTGGACTGTCAGAGGAGTTATCTGACAGCCTCTACCTACTGATCCAGGGAATCTCTAGAGGGGCATTTGATAAGCATTCACAGCAGGCACTACTACTGAGTCCAGGTTTCAGACAACCAACCATGTAAACAATGTTTATGTAATTCTCTCAAACATAACCCAGTAACTCTGCTAAGTGCACTCATATTGATATATTTAACCCAATCCAAAATTATTGATTCCCCCCTTCTTGTTCTCTCTCTTTTGGAACAACATATTCTTTCTTCTTCCTCCTCTCCCTCCTTTCTTTCCTTCCTCTCATCAACACAAATTAACAAAATCTTGCTATTATTTTGGAATGTGAGTTTTTGATTCTTGGGCTTGATTTTATATTTGCCAACTTTGGGCTTGATAGGGGGAACTGACTCCAGGTAAAGATGTGGAGACAATGGAAGATGGTATAAGTGGCAGGAGACTTGCCTCCCTCCTTGCAGGGAAACAAGTGAGATAATCACAGCATCTTTAAACAAGTCAGGAGGACTCGCCTCAGACAAAGGAACAGGTGGTACTTCTGAAGAGAGGGTGCAGGAGAATTTGTGAATTTGAAATACTCTGAGTCACTCAAATCTTCCTATAAGTCCTCATTCCAATTCTTGGGGTCTCATTCTTTCCTTTAAATTTTTTTATAGAGAACAGGCACTGATGACTGTGAATTCAACTGATACAATGAAGCAATCCAGAGAGTCACATTTTGAGTTTGGTTTTCTGATATGTTATCCTACAAATACTTTTGATAAGAAATTGTAAATCATAATCATAGATGTTCCATTCTTTCCTGTGAGCTGAAATTTTAATAAATTGAGGATTTAATTTCTTTTCTTTAAGCTATTCAGAATAATTAGAAGCAAGCAGCTTATCGTACAGCCCTTAAATTCCTCACAACATTCATGTTTTTTCTGAGGTAGCAGGCACTTGGTCACACAAAGACTTGCCTTTAATGGGCCCTTTACTCTATGAGGCTGTAGGTGTCAATTGTATTAATTAGCTCTATTGTATTAATTAGCTCTATTGTCATTGTGGGTGTGCCATGCCAGAATCTATCTCTTAGTAGTAGGTAGATTTTAGGCCCCACCAGCCTCAACCAGTTCAGATAACCCATTCCAGCTTTACTCTATTTCCCTGAGGTTATGTATCATTGACCTACTACTATAACCAATTTCTGTATCTAGAGTTCTTACCCAGAAGAAGAAAAAGTTGTCTTGGTTGATTAAGCATAAATTATACTTTACATTAAGATATTAAGAAGCTCATGGAATTGCCCTAACCGGTTTGGCTCAGTGGATAGAGCGTCAGCCTGTGGACTGAGGGGTCCCAGGTTTGATTCTAGTCAAGGGCATGTACCTCAGTTGCAGACACATCCCCTGTGGGGGGTGTGCAGGAGGCAGCTGATCGATGTTTCTCTCTCATCAGTGTTTCTAACTCTCTATCCCTCTCCTGTCCTCTGTTAAAAAAATCAATAAAATATATTTTTTAAAAAAAGAAGCTCATGGAATTGTAGGGATAATGAGGCTAAGCTTCTAAGAAAATGTCCGCAAGCACACATTAGAACTGATCTGATAAAGAAACATTCACAATAGCCCTCATCAAGTACTGATGCCAAGACCTTGACTTTCCTACAACCTTTGCTACTTCCCGGGACTCAACCTTATAGCCACTGACTTCTCTCAAAGCTGAATGCCTCTTGTGTTACTCTGGGTCCTCCTAAAAGAAGACACCGAGATGCAGTTACACATGCAAGGGTTTTACTAGGGGAAAACACCCAGGTGAGATAAAATAGAAGGTACTGGAATAGGAAAGGAGAACCATCAAACCTTCAAACAAGTGTGACCCTAAATGGAGGGAAAAGAGAGGATAGGTGTGCTAGACTGCTACAGTCTAAGGAAGTTTCTGGGAGGTCCTTCAGGGAGTTTTCCAGCTGAAGTTGGTCATCAAAAAATAGAAGTGCCTGCCTAGGTATTCCTGCCTCATTCATTGAGCAGCTGTGTAGAAAATGTGGCCTCCGTTCAAATGCCTCGATGACTCTTGAGGGGCAGCAGCTGGTAAAGCATGCTCCCCATTGTTGGATGCACTCTCATGGTTGCCACACCTTTGCCACCTTGCCTTGCCAGCATACAGACTCTCCTGCTCCAAGCTACCTGCTTCCAAATCTTAAGTGTCATCTGGTGGAATCTAATGAAGTTATAGGCCTGTCCTTTGTCTGCAAAAAAGGCTAGGAAGGGGCCATTGAATTAAAAGCTGCAAATTCCTCAAATATAGCAAGGGTGTTAAAAAATAAGTTGGGCAACAAGAGAACATGACAGATGAAAATCACAATACTGAAAATGACATTAATGAAAGACATGAAACTGGGTATACTTAGCTATTTTATTAACATTTAGTAAATTGGTCTTTAAAAAGCAAGCTTTGTGAATATCTTTCAGAAATAGAAGTAGGAAGACAGGACAACAATGACTAGGAGAAAGAAAAAGAGGAAAAAAACAGAGGGCGGAGATGAAAGGGGGAGAGAAGCAGGAAGGAGAGGGAAGAAGTTAAAGGACATTTTGGCAGAAAAGAAGCTGGGGGAGGGTAGAGAGAACTGGGGAAGGAAAAAATGGAGAATATTCAAATCCAGGAGCCGACCTCCAGAGGCCACACTTTTAAACATTATAATCCATGATTACACAACTAATAAATGGCAGCTAGACTTGAACCCAGATCTCTAAACTCCTCATTAAAATGCCCTCTGGACATTCACACATACTGAAAGAACTTTCTGCAAATGAGTTTTTTTTCATTTGATTTGGTGCATAGAAAATTATAAAAATCATGTACAAATGAGGAGGGTAACCCATTACTTGAACCATGCAGTTTACTCCATCCAGTCAACTCAAAAAATACTGATTAGCTCTTTGATTCTGTATTTTTCTTTGCTTTTTGAGACCTTACTCCTATCTGTCCTCCTTCCCAGAAAGGTTTGTTTCTTGTTAACCAGATATTCCCACAGTAGAGTACCTTTGTTTTTACAGAATTTTCCAACTTTAATTGTAGGTAGGGGTAAGATGGCATCTTCATTGGTGCTTCCATTTTTTTCTGTAAGTAAAATTCTGATAGAACTATGTGATGTATAATTCATATAGGAGGCATTTGAATTACATAAAATACAAAATGTGGGTAAAGGAATTAATTTTTTTCTGGTACAAATTCTTATTTTATTTAGGCAGGTATAATGATTTCAGATTATAATTACATTACTATGCTAATCCTGAGAAAGTCAATTGGATTTTATATACTAGCTATAACAATCAGCACTATTTTATAGGTATATGATGCTGTTATGAATATTAATTTCCACTATCAACTGTTCCTGGACTGCCACCATTTATTCTCTATTCCTTTGACTCTAAAATAAAGGCTTTATAGCAAAATCTACTTATTGCTACCTGTGAAAAGCAATATTTTAAAATGTCTTTTAAAAAATACTTTGAATTTCTCTAATTCTACTTTCCTATTTTTAATAAATGAATATTGTAGAAGAAGAATATTTTGGAGGGAATTCTGGTTTTACCTTTCTATTACTCATACAATTTCAGCCAGTCTTAATCCATACACATAGAATATATTATTTTCCAACTTTTCTAAATGAAGATTTTTTTAATTTTAGTGGATACAAGACTTTACACATAAAATAAATAAATCAGAAAAGTCTGGATAATTAGGTAAATTTCAGAATAAAATAATTATGTTTAAAATTAATAGCTACGTCTAAGATTTACTTCAATAAGACCTGGTCAACAATACTTTGTGAGAACCCTTTACTATATATTCCAAGTATGACCATACTCTTTTGGTTAAAAACTTTTGTCAAAAATATACTAAGAATTCTTAAAACTCAAACATAAGAAAACCAATAATCCAATAAAAAATTTGAGCAAAAGATGTGGACACTTCACCTGAGAATATATACAGATGGCACAGAAGCATATGGAAAGACCTCAAAGTCATTTGTCATTAGGGAAATGCAAAATAAAACAGCAATGAGATACCACAACACATATTAGGAGGCTAAAATCCAACAAACTGGCATTAGTAAACAGTACTACACTGGCAAAGATGTGAAGCAAAACACTAATTCATTGGTAATAGTGCTAAATGGTATAACAACTTTGGGAGACAGTTTGGCACTTTCTTACAAAGCTAAACATAGTCTTAACAAGCAACTAAGCAATTGTGCTCTATTTATTTACCCAATTGAGTTAAAAATGTATGTTCACACAACAACCTACACAGGAATATTAACAGCAATTTTATTCATAATTGCCAAAACCTGAAAGCATTCAAGATGCCCTTTAATGGTCAATGAGTAAACAAATTGTGGTACATCCATACAGTGAAATATTATTCAGCAATAAAAAGAAATGAGCTGTCAAGCCACAGAAAATATGGAGAAAGCCTTAAAAGCATGATGCTAAGTGAATAAAGCCAGCCTGAAAAGACTGATTCCGATTACATGATATTTTGGAAAAGGCAGTAGAGAGACAACAAAAATCAGCGGTTATCAGGGGTTCAGGGGGGAGCAGAAAGAATGAATATGTGAAGGATAAAGGTTAGGGGATTTTTAGGGCGCTGAAACTATTCTCAAACTTACAGTTCCGTGGGACCAGGAACACAAGCTCCCCTGGACTCCAGAGCCAGGCGCTCAAGAGGTATTTCCTAGGCTGCGGCGGCAAATATCTCAGGGCTCCAGGTGTATCTAACCCTCTCCCTTCTGGGAGCAACTGCAAAGGCAGTGTGCGAAGATGGCCTTTGCAAGTCTTCGTCCTCAGAGAGAGTACGAGCAGACTTCTACAGTAGATATATGTGTTAAATAGAAGCCTGCCCCTCAGGCTGATGCTTTAATATAAAGCAGGTGAGCCTGGATGTGATTGGCTACCTCTGAGCTGGGCCCTGGGGCAGGTGAATCCAATCTCAGGACCACTTTAAGAGCCATTTCTCAGGTCGCTTCAGTCTTGTGGGTTTTTCAAAACTAGGTAATTTGGGAGTTCATCTTCCAAGTGTATGTCTTAAAAGTTTGGATGCCCTATGTGAGGTTCAAACTCTTTGCTCCGGAGGGAGAAGTTCTGGGTTTTGAGTTTCCTCCCCGTCATGGGTCTCCACGCTGGGGAGCTTATGGCAAGATTGTGTGGGGGGTCTCTCCTGCTTGGCTGTGATTTTCTTCTTGTTTGTCCAATGTGCAGCTGTTACTCGGCCTTTATGTTCTCGTGAGAGGCAATTGTTCCATATGTAGCTGTAGATCAGTGTGTCCATGGGAGGAGGTGAGTTCAGGGTCTTCCTCAGTCACCATCTTGAAAATGCTTGTTTTCAAATGATCTCTCTGCATGTATGCTGACAAACATACACATGCCTGGGTGTTACTTGATTCATAGTGGAGCTTCAAACATTGTAAAATTCAAGTTTACATGTGTTTTCAAACAACATATTTT
The DNA here is from genome assembly GCF_963259705.1 of Myotis daubentonii. Classification (NCBI taxonomy): domain Eukaryota; kingdom Metazoa; phylum Chordata; class Mammalia; order Chiroptera; family Vespertilionidae; genus Myotis; species Myotis daubentonii. Next base: position 71,726,477 of record NC_081849.1, on the reverse strand, counting down.
ATATAAAGTTATTTTCAACCAGAAGAGGAAGCTCGTTTATTGGAATAATATCTGTTGAGCATCTCCTCTGTGGCATTTTGTCTGTCCACAGACTCAGATATGAAACACCTATGTGAAAGGAACTGCTGGATGCCGGATCCTCTGGTTGGGACAACTTGGCTGACCGCAAAGAGAACCCTAGAGCTAGAAAGAACCTTCAAAATTAGTCCAAATTGGGTCAAGAAGGCCAAGCTTTATACTCCTACATTAATCAATTATCAGGTGGGGGTGGCCCAGAGACGGGAGATAACATTGATAATGGCACTCTCTGCAGCTGAGGCAATTGTGCTAGCATGTCAAACTCACGGCTCGAGGGCTGCGAGTTTGACATGCTTGGAGGCTATAATATATTTAATCAGTATTTCTGAACGTTGATTCTGAAGCTCACAGAAATAGCTGGGCTCGTCCTCACTGGTTTGGCTCAGTGGATAGTGTCAGCCTGCAGACTCAAGGGTCCCACGTTCGATTCTGGTCGAGGGCATGTGCTTTGGTTGCAGGCACATCCCCGGTGAGGAGTGTGCAGGAGGCAGCTGATCGATGTTTCTCTGTTCCTCTCTCTAAAAAATCAATAAAATATATTTTTAAAAAGGAAGAAATAGCTGGGCTCTGAAAGAAAAGAAGCATGTAATGTGTGAAAAACTAAAGGCTCCCGGGCTCTTGGGTTAGTCTCCCGAGGAGGAAAATGCTAGTCCAGCACATTTTTGTAAATTCTTTGGAAAAAAGACTTAACTCTGTAAATTTCCAGATGGTAGCTTGGTGTTTCTGTTGCAGTAGGTGAACACCTACTAATAAATATTAGTTGAATTGTATTTCCTTTTCTGGGTGATCTGTTAAAAGAGGTGTAAACCCTGCCCAAAATAGTAGGGTATTATTCCAAGGCTCCATATCCTAATAGTAGTCATGCCAGGGAAGTGTGAATGATTAAAGTTGGCTGAGAGAAGATGCCAGGCCATATGGACTTGTACCTGGAAGAGGACCCCATGAGCTGAAACTAAGGGCTTGAGATTCCTAAGGCTGACTGATCCTAGGCATGAAGTATTGATAAACAGTGATGTGAAAAGAGCCCTAATCCAGGAAAAATGATTAGTCATTAGGGAACTGTCACAAGTTGGGCTTCTTGGGGAACAGAATCTGAGTTCAGCATGATGAATATTTATTAAAAAGAAAACTTGAGCCCTAGCCAGTTTGGCTCAGTGAATAGAGCATCAGCCTGCGAACTGAAGGGTCCTGGGTTTGATTCTAGTCAAGGGCACATGCCTGGGTTTGATCCCCAATGCAGGGTGTGCAGGAGATAGCCAATCAATGATTCTCTCTCATCAATGATGCTTCTATCTCTTTCTCTCTCCCTTCCTCTCTGAAATCAATAAAAATATATTTTTAAAAATCTTTGAAATCAATACCTGTGGAAGGTAGAGGAAGGAAGCAGGACTGGAAGGAGAACAAAGTGGAGCTGCAATCAGCCCAATGACAGCCTTGGCTGACCTCAAGGAGAACCCTAGAGCTAGAAAGGACCATCAAAGTTAACTTTCCCAGCAACTGGGGCAGCAAATCCTTCATGGAGGAGGGACCTGGGCCGGGCATCACAGTGTCTACCACAGTAAATGATCTGTGCCACTTGGAAACATTTCTTCATTTATATTCTTAAAGCAGTTCTGCCAGGATTCTAGCTGACTACTGTTCCTGGAGGAACTTGGCAGAGAAGATTAGTGGGTTGAATTATGTCCCTGCCACTCCAGTTGGTCTTAAAGCTGTAACCAATTCTCATCATTTCTCTCCCCCATTGTCCATTCTGGATTCTCCTCACCCTCAGCTAGCACATACCTGAAGGGTCAGACCCTAGTCACCATGGTTTTCTCAGGACAAGGTTACTGTACTTCTTTTCCATCCACCATAAAGATTGGGCATGGAAGTACCAAGTGATGCCCCAGTGACTCACCTAAGTGTCAAACAAATTCCTTCCTGCTCCCACCACTGTTCAACCCTGCCACTTCTCAATGATCAGGGTCAATTATCACTGTCAGAATGATGACTCCCCTTCTTACCCACTGGTCCCTTGGCGCAGGACCCTAAAGTGCCACAGCAGGTGTAGTTTAAAATTCCCTCTTTTTTTGGAATCAGGATCCATAAACCTGCAGCAATCAGAGTTTCACATGGGAAACAATGGGAGTCACTTGGGAGTGACAGTAAGCAGGGCCACTCCTGCTTTCACCTTTTGGTTTTTGGACCCATCCATTCTTCCTACTAGGGACACAGAGCTTTATTACGTTTTTTTATTCAAAGTGTATATTGTGTCCTTACATTCTTGTAAAGTATTGTCTCCAAGTTTATACATCAGTTATGCCTTTAACAGGATCTTTCAATGTCCTGTCGAACTGAATCATGTTCCATTGCATGAACAGACCACATTTTGCTTATCCCTTCATCATCGGCTGATGGACAGTTGAGTTGTTTCTTTTAGCTATGATGAATAATGCTACTATAAACATTCATGTGCATGTTTTGTGTGGACACGTTTTCAATGCTTTTGGGTAATAAAGAATGATAGGAGCAATGGATCCCACAGTCAAAGACCTAGTCCCACTCCTCCTGTTAAATAAAGTGAGTCCCCTGATATGAGATGATATTATGTGGGATCCTATGACCATGGATCAAACATTCTGCAAGCCCTTGCATAGTGGCTCTGGCTGAGGCCTTGCCAGGAGGAAAGGCAAAACCTCTGTGAGAATATGCATAGATTTCTGTCAGAATGAATTGCTGGCTTTTCCAGAGTGAAAGAATTCCGATGTAGTCAACTTGCCATCAGGTGATAGGTGGACTCTTCAAAAAATAATCACATAATGGGATCTCATTGTTGGTTTCAGTTGATAGTAGATTAGATAGATATTCAGCAACAGCAGCAGCAGCAGCAGCTAGATCAGCCTTATAAGTGGGAGCCATGCTGCTAGGCCCATTCCTCCATCCTTACCACCATGGCCATTTCACTTATGGGCCTTCCTATTCAAACCATATTTTTGCTTAACTTCTAAGATATAAGGATTTCCTGATTTTTCTCCCAATTCCCTGTCTACTCCTTCTCAAGTAATTTTTCCTGATTGATTTTCTTCAGCTTAACTTTTAAACATTATTGACACCCAACTTTCTGCTCTCTGTTGTCTTTTCTTCTCTAGTCACATATTCTCCCTGGGTGAACTCATCCATTGACAAGGTTTTTTTAAATCAATTCTGAGCTGTTTCTTGCCTCCAGAGTGACCACAATCCTGAACTCTTATTTATATTTTAGAAAGAGAACTCTTGAGACATTATGGAAGATACGTCTACCTAACCACACACCTTTATTTTTTCCCCCCATTAAATATTCATTGAGTTCCTATTACCCCATTGGAAGTGGCATGGGGTGGGGGTGAGGGTGGGGGTGGGGATTGAAAGCAGAGAGACCAGAATTCAGGCAGGTGGTGAATGAAGCCATGGATAAGAATGGATAAGATCATGTAGAGTCTGTATGTAAGGGTAAGACAAGGCAAGCAAGAATCAAACCCTAGGATTTATCAACATTTAATAGACGGGTAGAACATGCACTACTGAACTGGGATGAATTGAAGAGAGCTCAAAATCAGCAGGAAGGTTTCCAAAAAACCTTCATATCTCTTTCCCCCTTCCTCTTATAACCTTTGGTCAGTCGCTCAAGCTGGAAACCTGAAAGTCAGTATCTCACTCTCATCCTTATCTTCTGCATTTAATTGGTAACTAAGTCCCATTATTTTTCCTGTGACACATCTTTAGTCCCAAGACCCCCCATCTTTGTTTAGTCTTGTGTCACTTCTCACCTAGAGGTGACATTAGCCTCCTATTGTCTTGGGCCAACTCATGGAACTAAAGAAAATCTAGTATGTGCAGCCTGTGAGGAACATATGGGAGGTCTTGAGGCTGTGCCAAAAGGGTGTTTGTAACCAAGCATTACTCTGTGAGATTTCCTGAATAATGAGTGATCTTAATTAGAATCCAAACAGTGGATCAAAAGGTCATGAGTCAGGAAAAAAGTCATTTGGCATAATAGGTGAGAGAAGCTTGCTAGACTGAAACCAGAGAAACGCACATACCACTTCTTTCCTGAAATCTTCCTCTCAACTGTGTTTTCATTTCCTACAGGAGTGAGAGCCAGATTTTAAAGAAGCTGAGTTGAGTGAGATGCTAATGGATTTCTTAGCTGCTAGTCTGCCCCTCTTCAAACCTGGTACATGTGAGGTGATCAAGTAACTTTCTCCACACTGCTGTAAGTGTAGTCTTTCTAAACAATGAATTTTACTTTATCATTCTCTGACTTAAAATATTTCAATGACTCCTACTGCCTATAGCAGGAGTTCTTACCCTAAAGGTAGTTGGTGGGAAATGGGAGAAGTGAATCTATGTCATGTTGAATTTTCTTGCAGAATGGTATGTGTTTCCTAAGGCTAAGAATCACTGGCCAATTGGACAAAATGTAAACTCCATATGACAAGACAATAGGAGGCTAATGTCACCTCTAGGTGAGAAGTGACACAAGACTAAACAAAGATGTTTCTTGTCTCCTTACCTTTAGTTAATTTTTTTCTAATCGTATCTAATTTATCAATTACTATTCTCACTAAATTAACTAATTGCTGCTCCCAAACATTCATGTATACTAATCCATGCCTTTGCATGGGCGCTTCACTTTTCTGGAACACTTATCTATCTGCCTGTGAGATTTCTAATCATCTCTCATGATTCAACTCAAACGTCAAATACTCTCTGAAGCTTTCTCTTGACCTGTGGCAGAGTTAGACTCTCTTAGCATTTGGAAATATTTCCATGTCTAAACTTAATACACATGTATTTGTAAATCTCTCCTTGCCTAAATTTTGGGCTTCTTGATGGTGGAGACTATGTCTCCTTCATCTTCATTTCCTCAGCACCTCTACCCTGGTGTCTTAATGAATGTTTGAGGAATGGAACATTCCCCATGTTTTCAGGTGGGGGAATCTTGCAATTACATTGAGCTATGTGCAGTGATATTGTCACAGCTTCTGAATGAGGCATCAATTCAACAGAAATGAAACTACTCGAAAGTGCTTTGTACCATGAGCCTCTCTAATATGATTGGAATTATAAAGAGCATCATTTTTCACTTCTCTTCTTTGTACATAATTAACATTTCTATTTGAACCAGAAATGTTAGATTTTTAATCAACTCATTAGGCTGCCAGCAGTTTAAGCTCTAGCTACTTCTATTTCTTGAAACCACAACCATAACTATCATTTTATCATCAGTAATGTTCATCTAGCTCCTCCTGGACGTACCAACAGGTAACAATTGTCCTTGGATACAACTGAGTACTGGTTTTGATATTGCAGGGTGGGGCAAAAGTAGGTTTACAGTTGTTCACATGGAAAATAATACAATAATTAATAAATAATATAATAATAAACTCTGGGTTTCACGTACTCACAACTGTAAGTCTACTTTTGCCTCACCCTTATTGGCTCAAGCCCAGGATGAAAACTGGTCTCCATTATACTGAATATTATATGAAAAGGGGAAAAGCTACATATGTGAACAAACACCTTCACTCTAGCCTAGTAGATTGAAATCTTAATGCTTTTCTTTTCCTTTTTAAACCTGACTGTTAAAATCATTCTTACATCCAGACTAAAATACGATGTTAGTATTTAAAGATCACATCTATTTGTGGGTGATGAATAAAGCTTTCTTAAACAAAAGTCCATTTTAGTGTAATTTTCACACATGCTTAGAGTGAGTTCAGATCCTAAATATAAAATGCAAAGGAAAGGAGAAAAGAAAAAAGGAGGAGAAGGAGGAAGGGAGACTGTTAGCAGGCTTTGTGGGAAATTTAAAGTTCCTTGGACTTTTCTTATATTCTGAAAATCATTTTAAACATGTGATTGCACAAAAAGCTAAAGGTATGTTTTTTTCCCTTAAGTTCCTTTTATTGGTGTGGTAAGAATCAGAGAGATATTTCCGAATTTAAAAACAAAACAAAAACCACATAAAATTATGTATGCAATCAATTATTCTTATCACGTGCCTTTATTAGAATCTGAGATGTCTACTTGGGCACCCATAAATCTGAACCAGATGCCTGAAGGTGGCTTCACCCAACGGCTTCTCCTGTTTATGACTGGTGAAGATTATATCTCTCCAACTAGTACCTTAATTCATACATATTTGTTTTCTACACGCTTTCATGGGTGAAGTTTTCTCATTTTTCCAACTTGTGAGGTAGTTAAGATTTTGGCTCAATGCTTATAAAAACATTGACTACTTAGACAGTGAGCTACCTCACTTTAACATTTCATTAGATTTACACATGACCAAAAATGGATTCCAACTGTATTATGAGTCTGAAGAGTCTTGTTTCCCCACTCAAAGCATTTTTTATTCCATTAACTTAAGACAAAAAAATAGGGGTGTAAAAATCTGACTAGTTGGTGCATAGGAATTTAGTAGGCTTCCCCTTTGTGCCCTCCCTTCACTTCTACTACAGATTCCAGGACCCAGACTGCTCTGTCCAAATTTGCTTTAATGCAGGTCCGTGCTTTCAGGATGACAGAATGTCTTCTCCTGTCATGGATGTGGCTATAGTCTTCAGCTTTGGCACCATCGTCTGACTGTTCTGACTTTATTAACCTTTTCTATCTGATGGCTGCTCTCATGGCTCTATTTGAGGTGCCTCTAAAAAAGACATATTTTGTGTTTCTCTAATTACAGAACTATCTTGACAATGACAGTTACTGCCTGTAATTACTCATCCCAGTTTCCTCCAAATGTGAAAAATAAAAAAATTGTCAAGGCTGACAGACTAACATTTCAAAAATAGTTATTTCCTTAGGTGCAAAAATGTCTCCTATCTTGCCTCCCCTACTCTCCCTATTTGGTTGTCCCTCTGCACCCTCCTCCTTCCTCCCAAAGGTCATCATCAATCATTCAAGAACAGACCTACATACACATATTTCTCCCCTCTGTGCCCATAGCCCCAGAGACCCACAAAACACTGAATTGAATACGTGCATTTGAAGGCATTGTATACATTTCTGCAGTTATCCCATAATTCACTGCATTTTCCACCAAAGGATGAAAGTGAGAGGAGCATAATGAAAATTTACCAAGACATCAGTCTCTTAGACAAAGGATTTCAAGTCTGCTAGTCTTGTTAGTGCTCCTGTGAAAAACAATGAACACACTAATGAATTATCTTGAAGCATACTAAAGAGGAAAATAGACACAAATCTGTAGTGGTAATGAGACTTATCTCTGTGTGTGTGTTTTTTTAATTAATGAGAGAAGTATGCCTTTTCTATACAGAATGAAATCGTTAGGCAAGAATAACATGACTTAAGAAAGACCACTGAAGCCATTGTATCATCATTTAACTCACATCTCTAATTTACATTTGTGCTCTGACACAGGAAAAAACTGAAATGTGACACTTCTGGATACTAGAAATATTTCCAATGACACATAGCAAAATTAACCATCTGGCTTTCTTGCACTTATTATTATTTTTTTAATTCCATATTCCTTCCCTGATCCTCAATTTTCTCAGGGAAAAAAAAAGGAGTTCATTATGATGGCAAACCAAACTGTGAGTGTATGCACTAAGAAAAAGTGATTGATGCATTGATGTTTCTTCTCTATAAGGCCAATTAAGAATAGTGATAGCACATCTTAATTAGTAATTGTTACCATTTACATTGCATTATTCATCTCATGCCAGTCCACAAAAGTAGTGTGAATCCAGATTCTGCATTCGTCACTATGTCAACTGCTGAAAATTTAATCAGACTGTGTGATCTGGGAGGAACCACAGAACATTGAGTATTTAAAGGATAGAAAACTCTTTAGAGCAGCGGTTCTCAACCGCTGGGTCGCGACCATCGGAAAACACATGTAGCATATCAGATATTTGCATTACGATTCATAACAGTAGCAAAATTACAATTATGAAGTAGCAATGAAAATAATTTTATGGTTGGGGGTCACCACAACATGAGGAACTGTACTAAAGGGTCGCGGCATTAGGAAGGTTGAGAACCACTGTCTTAGAGATTACCTACTCCAGCACTTATCTATGGTGGGCTATGTGGCTATACATCAGAATTACCTAAGGTCATTTAAAAATGATAAATGCCTGCCTAGGCCACATTCTTACAGATTTTGATCAGAAAACCTAATAGGGAGCTTAGGCATTTGTATGTTTTATTTTTTTTATTTATTTATTTTTTTAAAATATATTTTATTGATTTTTTACAGAGAGGAAGGGAGAGAGAGATAGAGAGTTAGAAACATCGATCAGCTGCCTCCTGCACATCTCCCACTGGGGATGTGCCCGCAACCAAGGTACATGCCCTTGACCGGAATCGAACCTGGGACCCCTTAGTCCGCAGGCCGACGCTCTATCCACTGAGCCAAACCGGTTTTGGCATTTTTTTTTAAATATGGCATTTGTATGTTTTAAAGCCCCACAGGAAACTCCTATGACCAATGAAGATTGTGAGTTACCATCTGATCCACTTCTCTTATTCCAGAGGAAGAGAAAACTGAGACCTATACAGCTTTTGAGATTTTCCAAGAGTCATATATATAATGTGTGACACTATTATGCCTAAATTCAGCTTTCCCACTCATCATTCCATGCTATTTTATAATGGCCAGGATTCTTTTGGTTGCAAAGGGCAAAAATCTAATTTAACTACCTTAAGCCAAAAAGAAAGTCTATTGGCTCATGTAATGAAAAAGTTCAGGGGTAACATTGGGATGAGGGGCAATTTCTCTCTCTCCAAGTCTCTCCAATATGTCCACTGGTATCCTTAAAAGTGTTTTCTATCAATTTGGCAACTCCAGTAGAAAGAACAAGTTTTTCCTGGGAGCTCTAGAAAAACAGACAAAGAAACAACAACAGAAAGCACTTGATTAGACTGGCTTGTGCCACTTGCTTCTTCCTCTTCAGCCAAACACATTACCAGGGGATGGACAAGGCTGGTGGGTGCGGTAAACTCTATTCTAAAGAAGCATGGAATGAAAGTGGTTCTGTTGCTAGAAATATGGCTAGAAAAGATATTAGACAAAAATAATGTCTAGTTTATTTATCTAACCCACTCTGAAATCTAATTCATGGCTATAAACTTTTTAACCATGACCTACGTTGATCAAAAATAACTTGATCCTAAGACCCCAACTTTTGTAAAACATAAGTTTTACAAAACCACTGTTTTTGCAATGCACTCATATTTTCAAAATTCTACTTCATTTTTAAAAAATCCTTGTCCTGACTCACCAAAGTGTTTTTATGGCCACAATTGATTCTATTTTGAAAAGTAGTATGGTTGATTTCAATTTGTCAAATACTCAATGAGCAATTAATATTGTCCAGCCAAAAAGAGAGGCATTATGCAGAATTGAAATGACATATATGGCAGACTCTGATATCTGAATGTGTAAATAATCAAGGAGAGGAAGAATAACAGGGTGGCATAGAAAAAGGAGGCTAATCAGAGGGGAAAATAATGCAGTATCTCTCAGGAAGAGGACTGAGGGAATGGGGATACTGAATCTAGCCAGAGATGATGCTGGATGAGAACCATATAAACTGGTAAAATGGATGGCATCCCAAAGCCAGGAAGTAAAACACAAACCAAGGGTGAACAGAAGGTAATCCCAGGAGGCAGCCAAGAAAATGTGTGAGAAAACAGTCAGAAGCTGAGAGTAAAGACAATTGGCAAGATGCTGAAGGTAATGTGAGATGAGAACCAGCAGCATGTGAAAGTTGGACAGCTTGTGCTAGGAACCTGCCAGTGGACCCCCAATGAGACAAAGGGGTCCAAGACCATGCTGCCACATCTGGTGAGTAAATCAGCCTGTGAGAATGGCACCCCTCTTCCCCGGCCTCTTCATGAGAACTTGCATTATGGAGCAAACATTACTCTAGTACATACGGTTGACAAGGATCTCCACAGGACAGACAGATTGCCAAGCCTCCGATGATAATGAAAGATTCTAAACAAAAAAAATCCTGTGGTGAGCTCTGTAAAACTCACAGTAATAGTATTATGTAAGGACACACTGAACGTCTCCAAGATATTTTATATCTGTCTGCCATATGGTAGACAACTTTATATTACACTTGTTTATTTATTTAAGTAAGCCTCTTTTATTCAGTAAAACATTTGAACTAGCTCATATGAATGTTTTCTTATATAATAAAGTCTTCACATTATGGATGCTTTCTCAAACTGTGAAAATAGCCCCCAGATGTCTCTTCACACTATAAAATAGCTGCAAGGAGGCCCACATATGTCAGTACCTTACCTCTTGATTTTCTTTTACTCTTGTCTGCACCTTTACCTCTTTGAGAATGTCCTCTTTGTGCAGCTCTGACCTCATGAAAAGAAATAAACCATTTCCTATTGAAGTGCCTTCCTATTTCATTTTCTTTACTGCTTTCCTTTTCCCAACCACATCTTCTTTTTCATATAAAACTAAGATCTAATAAGCATGTGGTTGCTACTCAGCAAAATCCCTTGGTAAGTTGCAAGACCTGGATTTATGTTCCCCAAAAGATCCCTTTCTGCTAATAAGCTTCAGGCTGGGTAACAGCGACTGCCCGCTCCGCTCTCCTCTTACCTTGCACCTCCATCTCAAGGACACAGAACATAGCTTCAGCTTCCCCTTTAGTTCCCAATGTGTGAATAAAGGCCAGCCGAAAGGAGGGAGTTACTGCTATGGCAAACTTATTGCTTCCTTGGCCAGCAGACTTACACACCACATAGAGAGCCAGGGAGTCCCAGCCACGTGCTACCTCTCCTCATGTTTCATCGCTCCCTATCTACCCTCAGGAGAGACTAGACATTCAAATTAATCAATCTTGAGGGTGATCTGCTCTGAAATTGTACTAGTATTTCCCTAGAGTTGGAATAAGTGACTTGAGGAGTCTTACTTGCAACAGTTATTCTGTGTGTGAGTCAGTAAGATTAAAATACACAAGTTCCACAATCATTTTTGTAAACCCTTGTAGTTTAGTCTTCTGGAATTCAGAATTTTTCAGATTTTATAAAGAAAATATGGTGCATGGGATGTATATTATTTACTATGCCCAGCAAGTCTGGGACAACAACCTATTATTAAACATTAATTTCTCTCCAGCAAGACATATGACTATTCACACAAAATAAGACAAGTAATAACTATGAATAGCTTCAAGTCAGATCAATCCAGACACTTCTTCCAAATAATTACCCAAAAAAACTTTCATTTTCCAGAGCTTTCTACATTTTTGAACTGTGGACCTGCAGTGCCTGGTTATTTACTCAGGGGTGGCCAATCACCTGCTGAGGATGTTGCATTTCTAGCACTGTGATCAGCAGTCTTCACTCTACTTTCCCCATTCTTGAGTCTGGGAAGTGCAAGGACCCATTCCTAGGTGATGTTTGTTGCCTAATCAAGATACTGAGTCTAGCTGATAATACACAGGTTCTTTGACTTTAATGTGAAAGGGTAATTTGTTGAGGTATTAATTTATATTATTTCTTAGTGCTTTCCCTAAGCCCCTGGTTCCAAGGATGTTCCTTTGCCTCTGTGTTGACAATCTCCTTCTCTGGCATTTGTCCCCCCAAACCTGAAATCCTTGAGGAAATTATACAAGGAAGAAATGGAAAGTGAAGAGAGGGAGAGAGAGAGAGAGAGAGAGAGAGAGAGAGAGAGAGAGAGAGAGAGAGAGAGAGAGAGAGAGAAAGAGAGAGAATGTTTTTCAAAGATTTAGAAGAGTTTGGAGGTCAGCAGTCTCCACTGACTGGATACTTGAGACTGGATTGGGAAAGTTGACAGAACTTGGGTGGGAAATTAGCTGCATGGTCACTGTTATAGATTGAATGTTTGTGTCCCCTCCCCAAATTCATATGCTGAAGCCCTAACCCCTGGTATAATGTATTTGGAGGTGGAGCTTTGGGGAAGTAATTAGGTTTAGATGAGATCATGAAGGGGAGGCCCCATAGTGAGATTAGAATCCTTATAAGGAGAGAGACCAGAGTTCGTTCATGCTCTCTTTGCCATATGAGGACACAGCAAGAAAGGTAGCCATCTGTAAGCCTGGAAGGACTTCAATGGGAAACAAATCTGTGCTTGATCTTGGACTTTCCCACCTTCAGAACTGTGAGGAATGAAAGTCTGTTGTTTAAGCCAGGGGTGGGGAACATCTGGCCCTTAGGACATATAAGGCCCAAGAAATCATTTGGTCTGGCCCTACCAGGCATTAGGGGTGAGTTAATTAAATGTTTGACCAAATATAGCAGGCTAATTTTTAAGTTGATAATTTTGTATGGCCCTCAAAAGATGTCATAAAGATCTAAATGCTCTTTGGCAGAAAAAAAGTTCCCCACCCCTGGTAAGCCACCCAGTCTATGGTATTTTGTTAAAGTAGCTCTAACAGACTAAGCAGTCACCTAGAATTAGCAAAAATTCACATACCCAACAAAATAGAAGATCCTTCAAAAGTCGACCAAAGACAATGGAAATATTAGTGATAACTAGGTTGGCCTGGAAATGGGAAGTACCACCTATAATATTTAATAAGTTTCTGGAGTCCTTCATAGGATTGAGGTAAAGGATAGGGGCTTATAATATGATTGAGATTGTACTTTCTGTCGACCTGGTTATAGGAATTGGGACCAAAGTCATATTAAATTATATATATATTTTTAAAAATAAAGTAACAAGTTTATGCACCTGAGTGTATGGATTCATATTTGCCATCATTAATTTTCCAACATTTTCCTCTTACCTTTCTTATCTTGGCTGCTTTTTTAGATATAGTATTACCCTACTCCTGATTACCAGAGATTGATTTATATTCTTTATATTTTACATTTTTAAACTTCTTCACATTTCTTCCTTACCACTCCATTTTATTCTTCTTTTCTTGATGAGAAAGAATCTCTTCGCAGAATATTTTGAAATGACCAAGAAGGAAAAGAATAAGCATTTGGGAGCTTGAGTGTGACCTTCTATAAAACAAACATCAAAACAAACAGGTAAATTATATTTGCTTCAACCTGAGACCACTGACCTATTTGTATCTTCTCTTAGGTCAGCAGTTCTCAACCTGTGGGTCGCAACCCCTTTGGGGGTCGAACGACCCTTTCACAGGGGTCGCCTAAGACCATCGGGAAACACATATATAATTACATATTGTTTTTGTGATTAATCACTATGCTTTAATTATGTTCAATTTGTAACAATGAAAATACATCCTGCATATCAGATATTTACATTACGATTCATAACAGTAGAAAATTACAGTTATGAAGTAGCAACAAAAATAATTTTATGGTTGGGGTCAGCACAACATGAGGAACTGTATTAAAGGGTCGCGGCATTAGGAAGGTTGAGAACCACTGTCTTAGGTAAAGCTCTGGCTCGGTCTGGGATGTGGGAGCAGAGACTGACAGTGGGAATGCTCTGAACACTTAGTAGATCTATCGTCTTTGCTGCTGGGCTAACAGAGACTAGCAGTGGGCAAGTATAAGTACATGTGAAGTGCCTTGAACAAAGTCCTCCATAACTGCAACAATTCTCCAGGACTGACTCCACTCAGGTTGTGTCATGTCTCTGAGAACAAAAAAAAGTGGAGGATGAACCTTAGGAGTTATATATCAAAGTGTTTAGGGACTAAGAAGGGCTCCCCAAGATGTGGTAGAATGTTGCTTATGAAGAAGCACTAGTAGACTCTTCAGCTATCGTTCCACATCGTGAGTGAGCCATAGTTGTGTGGCTGGGAGGTACTGTGAAAAAGGACTTCCCCAACTTGACAAATATCCATTTTCTTATTAAGCCTTCTCAGTATCCACCCTCCCCATCCCCCAGGGTCTTCCTGAAAGTGGCCCTGGGGATTTTGCCAGTGTTCCTGCCAAGTGACTGGAGGTGGGACAAAGTAGCTCAAAGCTCTCACACTTGTGTATATTTTTAAAGTGACAAGCTTGTGGTTGTTTTAAAGTCTTGCTTATTTTTTTAGATTTATTGCTAGAAAATTATTGTTATTGCTTTGGTAAATAATTTTTTTAATTAAAATTTCATACTGTCTATTATTATCATTTTTTGCAAACAATGTTTTATATTTGTCTATGTTCAGCACTTCCTCACCATTACTTCTTGCATTCAGACCTTCCTTCTGATGTAATTTTCCTTCCTTTTACATGTAACTTAAATGTTGATTTGTAGTAGCAAACTCTCTAAGTTTCTTATCAAAATAAATTTATTTATTTTGTTCTCATTCTTTAAAGATTTTCTGGGCCCATAATTTCAGAGAGCTATTTTCTCTCAGCTCTTAGTAGATATTTTTCCTGTCCTGGTCCTCCTTGTTGAGTGGGTCTACTGCCAGTCTATTTGTGGTTTCCTGTTAGGGTTCTCTGACTTTCTCTTGGGCTATTTTTATAATCTTCAGTTTGTTTCTGCTTTTCTGCAGTGTGCTAAGGTGAATAAAGGTAAATCCTGCTATATCACCTGGCAGGAGGAAAGAATACGTTTCACTGGGGGACATTCATAAGCCAAGGGCACCAAGCAAGGACCTGAGTGTCCCAGTTCTTCCTCCACCCCAGGGATATCTATGCCACCAGGAGCCACACAACCCAGCTGCAGTGAAGAGTCACCCGTCGCCTCTCTCATTTATTGAGCAAGTCTGAGAATAATTGTCAGTGGAGTAACCACTGAGATTCCCTAGTTTCCCAGAAATGATGACTTCAATATCAGCTGTTTACAAGGAGTTTTCTGGGAAACCCAGCTTCCCAGCACCTTGGAGCTTTTGGAGCCAATAAGAAGTTGCAGGCTCTCCAAGCCCAAACTAGTTTATTGTCCAAGCAACAGAGAGATTCCTGGAATCTCGTTCAGGCAATTCAACTGCTGTGCCATTTTTCCAGCTTCTAACCTCTAGTCCCCTCATATATCTGACCCTGGAAGAGTAAGAGCAGTTATTTGTCCCTCACTCCCACCCCCGCAGTTTTGGGGTTGAATGTGTCTAAATTTAACCAATTAGGGTTTGCCATTCCCCCAGAGGACAAGGTAGATTCAGAATCCTTTTCTTGGAGCATTGTGTTCTCAGGGATACAGTTGTATTCTGACTCCACGAGCGACATCTAGGGGTAGAGAAGAGTAGCTGCAGAACTACCTGAAGCCATCTGGATATAGTCCTTCCAGCACCCGCTGAGATCCTCTTTCTCCAGTGACCAGGGCTCCTGCCAGGGTAGAGTAGCCGAGATTGTTCCCTGTCCATAAATGCATGCTTTTCTCTAGAGAAGATATCCATTTCCTTCTGTCCATAATAAGGTGGCATTATTGGCTTATGACCACCTTTTCAGTCTCTCCTGTTTAATCCAGATGTTCCAAGTTTAGCTAATTGAAGCAAATTACTAGAAGGAAATTTGGTAAGTATATCAAAAGTCTTCAGACGAGAAACCAAGATGGCGGCATAGGTAAACACCGGAAATTGCTGCCTCCCACAACAACTTCAAAAATACAATGAAAAGACAAAATGGACATCATCCAGAACTACAGGAAGGCTGGCTGAGTGGAAATTCTATAGCTAGAAGGAAAGAGAAAAGCACACTGAGACTCAGAGGAGCTGCGGAGGTGGAGTGCAGAGGTACGGAGGCTCGAGTGCGCGCGGAAAGGGGCTGGCACCTGAGGACGCGGCTGTCTTTTTGAATCAGGAGGGAGTCACAAGCTCCCTACTGCTCTGAACTCCAGTTCCGGGAAGTCTCTGGGGACCCAGGACTCATATGGGCAGAAACTGGACTGTCTGGCAGCAGGCAGAACTCGGAATTTGAGGGCGGCTTTCCCTCAGAGGTGCTTGCAGCAATTACTGGGACACTGAGACGTGGGGCCCCTTAGGGCAGGGCTGAGGATCAGCTATAGCTGCTTGCTCTGTCCTGTTGATTCCCTGAGACCCCGCCCCACCCAGGCTGCGGCAGAGGCTTTTGCATATGAATGCCCTGATCCTTTGCAACCTTACAATTACCTAACAAATTGCAGCTGGGCCAGACAGACCTAGAACTTCCAAGAGAAGGCCCAAGGCCCCACAGCAACTTGCATTGCTTCACAGCTGGGCCTCATCTGGGCACCTCCAAACCCCAAACAAGAAAGGGGAATATGCAGATCTCTCCATAGCTCCTGCTGGGTAGCCTCAGGCAGAGGCTAAATTAGCACCTCCTTAGAGATCCAAGTGCCAGTGTACCCAGTGGTCAGAGTGGGACCATCCAGATTGCAGCTCCTCAGATCCATAAGGGACACACTCAGGGGGCAGACTCAGTGAGCACCAAAGCCCCACTGAAGCAAGTCTTGCCCCAGAAGGTTGTCTCCAGGACAGAAGGTCTCCCACCACAGACACAGCTGATTCTCACAGCCAATTGGCCTGGAGGTCAATTCCTCCCAGTGATACCAACTACAATCAAGGCTTAACTACAACATGACTGTGCACAAAGCCCAGAAGGGGGTGCACCAAGAGTGTCCACCTCAGGTAATTGGAGAGGCTGAGCCACTGGGCCCTATAGAACACCTAGCACACAAAGCCACTCTACCAACATAGGGAAGCATAAAAAATGCGGAGATAAAGAAACAGGTCACAAATGACAGAAATGGAGGAAAGCAAACGACTGGATATAGAGTTCAAAGCCACGGTTATAAGGTTTTTCAAGAATTTTCCTGGAACCGCCGATAAATTTAGTGAGACCCTGACCCTGGAGGATATGAAAAAAGACCAACTAGAAATTAAGCATACACTAACTGAAATAAAGAATAATATACAGAGATCCAACAGCAGACAAAAGGATCCCAAGAATCAAGTCAAAGATTTGAAATACAAAGAAGTAAAAAACACCCAACGGGAAAAGCAAAAAGAAAAAAGAATCCAAAAATATGAAGATAGTGTCAGGAGCCTCTGGGACAACACCAAGCGTACCAACATCCGAATTATAGGGGTGCCAGAAGAAGAGAGAGAGCAATATATTGAAAACCTATTTGAAGAAATAATGACAGAAAACTTCCCCTACCTGGTGAAACAAATAGACTTACAAGTCCAGGAAGCGCAGAGAACCCCAAACAAAAGGAATCCAAAGAGGACCACACCAAGACACATCATCATTAAAATGCCAAGAGCAAAAGACAAAGAGAGAATCTTAAAAGCAGCGAGAGACAGACAGTCAGTTGCCTATAAGGGAGTACCCATACGACTGTCAGCTGATTTCTCAACAGAAACTATGCAGGCCAGAAAAGAGTGGCAAGAAATATTCAAAGTGACGAACAGCAAGAACCTACAACCAAGATTACTTTATCCGGCAAAGCTATCATTCAGAATTGAAGGTCAGATAAAGAGCTTCACAGATAAGGAAAAGCTAAAGGAGTTCATCACCACCAAACCAGCATTATATGAAATGCTGAAGGGTATTCTTTAAGAAGAGGAAGAAGAAAAAGGTAAAGATGCCGAACCGGTTTGGCTCAGTGGATAGAGCGTTGGCCTTCAGACTCAAGGGTCCCAGGTTCGATTCCGGTCAAGGGCATGTACCTTGGTTGGGGGCACATCCCCAGTGGGGGGCGTGCAGGAGGCAGCTGATCGATCTCTCTCATGGATGTTTCTAACTCTCTATCCCTCTCCCTTCTTCTCTGTAAAAAATCAATTTATGTATATATATATATATATATATATATATATATATATATATATATATAAAGAAAACGGTAAAGATAAAAATTATGAACAGCAAATACATATCTATCAACAAGTGAATCTAAAAATCAAGTGAATAAAAAATCTGATAAACAGAGTAAACTGGTGAATATAATAGAACCAGGGGGCATGGAAAGGGAGTGGACTGACAATTCTTGGGGGGAAAGGGGTGTGGGGGTGCAGGAAGAGGCTGGACAAAAATCGTACACCTATGGATGAGGACAGTGGGAGGGGTAAGGGCAGAGGGTGGAGTGGGACCTGGGTGGAGGAGAGCTATGGGGGGGAAAAAAAGAGGAACAACTGTAATAATCTGAACAATAAAGATTTAATTAAAAAAAATAAGTCTTCAAAATCTATAGACATGTTGACCTAATAATTCTGACTCTGGGATTTTAACCTAAGGAAATCTTTAAACACATGTCAAGATCTCTATATAGAGATATTTATAAAAATTTCCACAAGAGCAAAAATTGGGAATGGGTGATTGGTTAAATAAATTATGGTGCATACATACAATTGAATTATATATAGCAGCTACCGAAAGGAATTTTAGGGATAAAATACACAGGTTTAGGAATAAAGAGGGCCATGGGGGAGGAATGCCTAGGTGAGGGCTGGGAGCCGCCAGAAGGCATACATTCACAGAGGGTAGAATGGTGCCACAGGATAAGGGGAGAGGAAGACAAACATTCACAGAGGATAAAGAACAGTCACAGAGTGTGGGGATAAAGGACACATACCTTCACAGAGGACAGAGAAATGTCGACAAATGCTAGAAAAAGGGAAACATGTTCACAGAAGACAGAGGAATGTTGCAAGATAAGGGTGAGAGAAAAAAAAGGGGGCACCATGTGGGTTTTGGGCTTTAAAGCTGATATTCTGCAAAAAGGGTGACCAATTAGTAAAGCACAGAGTCATAACATGGGGAAGGGGTCCAATTAGAAGGGAGCATGAAGGGACAAAGAACTACAGCCTTTATAAACCTTAGAAAAAAAGGGGCTTAGTGGGTTACCCTCTTGGGAGTCTGTATTTGCTTCCAATGAATTTCCACCCTTTGAATAACAAGTCCTTTTAATCTGCAAATTTTATTCTTCAAACTTCATGAGACAAGAACCCACAAGGGAGAGATCCGCTCCCCGCACCCCACGCTTCATTACATTGTAGCTACTTTAAATTACAATGCAGATCTATAGTTATTGAAATGAAAAAAAATGTTTGCAATATCTCGTAGGAAAATAACAGTCTACAGAACAGCGTAATATATCAATATGTATTCCCTTTCTTGAACTGTTCTTACTTGCATTGACATTCTCATCACTTCTAATTTTCATTCTCTCTCTCTTTCTCTTGTCTCAATCAATTCATCTGAATGTAATGTTTTTCAGACTTCCTTTTCCCCCTTACTTTTATTTTTTATTTTTTAAAATATATTTTATTGATTTTTTACAGAGAGGAAGGGAGAGGGAGAGGGATAGAGTTAGAAACATCCATGAGAGAGAAACATCGATTCAGCTACCTCTTGCACGCCCCCTTCTGGGGATGTGCCCACAACCCAGGTACATGCCCTTGACCGGATCAAACCTGGGACCCTTCAGTCCACAGGTCGAGGCTCTATCCGCTGAGCCAAACCGGTTAGGGCTCCCCCTTACTTTTAGAAGCATGGAACAGACTGATGAATCTTACTCAGAGTGAAGGCCCCCTATATTCTTCCTCAAGCTCCCTGGATGCTGAACTGGGGCTAAGCTTTAATATGGCACAGGATCTCTGGACATTAACTCTATTTCTGGCCCTGATTTTCCATGGTAGAACAGACAGAGATGGAACATCTGATGGAGCATCTTTTTATTTTGTATCACAAATATTACCTTTAGACCTCATCCTTCCTTGTGGGTCCCCAGAAATGCTTTTCCTCATGACACTGCAAGAACCCCACTTCCACTTCCACCAACAACACTAGTAGGGTATGGGGTCCCAGGGAATCCTCAGAAACTTCAACCTTACTGGCCCAAGATTATTGACTATCTGTTATATAAGAACTAGAGGCCTGGTGCATGACATTCATGCATTGGGGGAGGGGGTCCCTCAGCCCAGCCTGCACCCTGTCGCAGTCCAGGACCCTTCAGTGTACATCCCGAGGGGTCCTTAGCGCTGCTGCGGAGGTGGGAGAAGCTCCCGCCACTGCTGCTGCGCTTGCCAGCCATAAGCCCGGCTTCTGGCTGAGCGGCGCTCCCCCTGTGGGAGCACACTGACCACCAGGGGCCAGCTCCTGTGTTGAGCTTCTGCTTCCTGGTGGTCAGTGCGCATCATAGCGACCAGTTGTTCAGCCGTTTGGTTGATTTGCATATTAGCCTTTTATTATATAGGATTCTACCCTGCCCCACCAGCGTGGCTCAGTGGTTGAGCATTGACCTATGAACCAGAAAGTCGCAGGTTCAATTCCCAGTCAGGGCACATGCCTGGGTTGCAGGCTCTATCCCCAGTGTGGGACTTGCAGGAGGCAGCCGATCAACGATTCTCTCTCATCATTAATGTTTCTCTCTCTCTCCCTCTCCCTTCCTTTCTGAACTCAATAAAAATATTTTTTTAAAAAGAATTCTACCCTGACCCAAGAAAAAGATGAACTTGATAAATGGTACCAGGAGACCAAAGATCTTCCCTGTTTTGTTCTCAAGAAATAATTGATATGTTACTGCAAGGAAAATACAACAAAACATTAGATGTTCTTGATATTCTTATCTTACTTGGTCTTGATGTTAAAGAAAAATCTATTTGCCTTAATTAAATGATTAAGCATCATCTCATCTAGTACATAGAGGGGGGCAGGACTCTACATGAAGATTTTTACAGGAAACTGGGTTGGACAAGGGAATAATTAGCAAAAGAAAAAAAATGGATTGTTTCAGGCAAAGTGTTTGGGGGGGAAAGGGCAGCAGGGTCTTTTCAACCAGATTATGTCACTAGTATTGATCAAGAAACAAGAAATTCCAGACTGATTGGTTGAAAAGTCACATTCCTGGTGAGAAAGGCTAGTAAGTCAGGACAAGTGGAATAGGGAAACTGAGACATATGGTTAAACAGCCAGTTTCCAGCCACATAATAAATTGCAAAATCTTATCTTCCCTAACCAGGAACACTTAAGGGTAAGTTGGGTTCGTTCCAAGACTATCCAATCAGATCTCCTGAGTTAGAATTAATTAATATGGATAACCTCTTTTTACGCTTACCTCTTAAAACTAATCCCAAGCCTTTATTTGGGGAGACAAATTTGAGCCTTGTTCATTGTCTTATTGGGCTTTGATGCATGCAGGCAAATGGACCCCTTTAGTTCCATAACAATGGTCCTGAAAAACGGTCAGTCAGTACCTTGTTCACAAGACATGCAGAAATATGAGAGTCCCATGGGAAAGTGTCTCACAACATCTTGAAGATAGAGCCAGGATTTATTATGGATTTGTGAAGTATGAAGAAAAAAGGAAATAAATATGACTTCAAAATTGTTGGCCTAAGCAACTAAAAAATATAGAGCCATTTTACTGAGATGGAATGACTATGGGAGCAGGAGTGAAAGAATTAGAAATTTTGTTTGGGTATTATATATCGAATACAATCTTTTATGATATATCAAATATTCTTTCTATAATTTTGTATTTTTTTAATTTTTGATTCCTAGTGTATAGAAAAGTTATTGGTCAAACACCTGGGAAGACTTAAACAAAATAATTATAACCATAATATTTATCGGGCATTTGCCATGTTTCTGGGTACTGTGTTAAACACATCACATGCAGTTATTCAAGAAATATTAATTGAGCACCTTATACATGCTAGTCACTATTCTAGGAGCTGAGCTGCAGTATTAAACAAAGGCAGCAAAATCCTTGCCTTCCACTGTGGTGTTTGCATGCTAATGATGGACAATCAAGCTGCAAGGAAGTACAATATGGGTGGAGAAAACCTCTCCCTGGAGAAACAGAAATGTCAATCTTGTGAGGTAGTATTATTTTTATTTCCCCCCACTTCACAGATGAGGAAACCAAGGTTTACAAAAGGAATATGCCTAAGATCACAGTTAACAAGCATTAGAGCCAAGATTCTAATTTAAGTCTATTTAACTCTAGAGCCTATGCTTTATTATTTATCATTTGAATAAGATTATATTCATAAATATTCACTAGTAAAAGTGACTATAATGTTTTTTAAGCAGTGTCAAATTAGCTTGTCCAATAAATTTACCTTTGAAATGCAATATTGAAAGTTTTAAAAGAATATAAAAATAATGGAGCTGGCTGTTGCCAGTGTGAAAGTTAACTGAATTACTTTTTCAACTTAATATTGATCTAATTTCACTCTGATATTGGATTTTCTTATATTTTACTACATAAATTACTTTTGAATATAGTTTCATTACATATCCTTATTACTTTATTTTTCTTCTGTGGTATAATTTTAAAAATTATCGAATTGAAATAAATTTGAGTTTAGTTGAATTTCAAAATATCTGTCCTACTTAATGTAATATTAATAAAAACATTTACTGTAAGTTAGTAGCTTCCAGAGAGTATGAAGCACTAAAACTGTGGTCCTGTAATGAAAACCCAACACTTAGAAAGAGCTACTTTTGATCATTTATCAAAGAAAAAGCTTTGTGAAAAATATTTCCTGGGGCTATACATAGCGAAATTCTCAAATAATGTGACAGGGACCATAAGAAACATATTTGAGGCTAAAAGTAACATAAAGAAGAGAGGGATAAAATTGTGGAGAAGGGATTATTATTCCCACATTTACTCAATCACACATCTATGTATTATATAAGGGTTGATATTCATTATTACTATTTGCTGAGATTTGGCATTTGTAGCACTCAGTAAGTTTCTAATGACATCTTCATTTTCTTTTTTCTCCAATAGATTGTACGTTTTATGAGGGTGAGTGCCATGTCTCTATTGGTCACACTGCATCCCTGGCACTCAAGCATGAAAGATCCTCAACACATGATAGCTAATGAATGGAGTTAATGCATCTGGGAATGTTAATCCTGTTGGTGCCCAATAGACCATAAGCAAAAATATTCAGAATACACGGTTGAGAGTTTTAGTGCTATGAAAGTGTAAACAGTAAATCTTATGAGACTTCAGAGATTGGAAAATTTTGTGGAGAAAATTAGGGGAGTTTCATAACATTGGAGATTAGATTTAAGATAGGCAGATGTCTTAGCTTTGGTTTCCTAGAAATACAGCCTGAGTCAATGGTGAAAGTCTTTTAGATGGAAGGTTCAAACCAAGGGTAGAAAGGATGAGTACAAAGGGAAATGAGGTAAGAGAATATATGTGAGTTTAGATCTAAAATTAAATAGTTGAGGCCCTGGTCAGGTAGCTCAGTTGGTTAGAGCATCGTCCCAATACACGAAGTTTTCGAGTTTGATCTCTGGTCAGAGTACATGTATAAGAATTAACCAATGCCTGACTGGTTTGGCTCAGTGGAAAGAGCGTCGGCCTATGGACTGAAGGGTCCCGGGTTCGATTCTGGTCAAGGGCATGTACCTTGGTTGCGGGCACATCCCCAGTGGGGAGTGTGCAGGAGGCAGCTGATTGATGTTTCTAACTCTCTGTCCCTCTCCCTTCCTCTCTGTAAAAAATCAATAAGACAAATTTTTAAAAAAAGAATTAACCAATGATTCTTTCTCAAATCAATAAACATTTTTTTTAAAGCCCCTTTGCTGGAGGCAAAGACCAACAAGTAGTTAGCATAATAAATTCAAGAGGTCGGTCAGAAGGCTGATGGACATTGGGGCTTTAGCAAGGGCTAAAAGCTATACACCGATTGTTCTGTGGAGACAATGGTTGCTCAGGGCGATCCTGTAACCTGATAATCCTTTACTGTTTACCAAACCTTACCTTTGATATGTCTGTTTGGTTTGCTAAAGGGAAAATGTATATTCTAGTAAATAAAAAGCAGTGGGTCCCGAGATTTGGGGAACCAATCCATTAGAGAGCAGGTTTCTGCCTGGCTACCCCAATGCCTTCTAAATTTATATTTCTTATCTAGTATATCCATTTGCATGTGGACCCTTCTCCAGATTCTGAATCCTTGCTGCAAAAGATTGCAGCACCCCTTTAGCTCTAGCTGGTTTGGCTCAGTGGATAGAGCATTGGCTGACCACTGAAGGGTCCCAGGTTCAATTCCAGTCAAGGGCACATGTCTGGGTTGCAGGCTCCATCCCAGTAGGGGACATGCAGGAGGCAGCCAATCAATGATTCCCCATCATCATTGATGTTTCTCTCTCTCCTCCTGCTCTTCCTTTCCTCTCTGAAATCAATAAATAATATATATATATATTTTAAAAGTCCCTTTAGAAATAACTAGTTGAGCTCTACTACTAACTAGATTGTAAAAATCTGAAAAGAGCATTACTCCCACCCTGACCAACAAAACTGGAGAAAAGGGTTTCCCAGGCCTAATCCTAGTGTGTGTGTGAGGCTTCCTCACACCACCAAGCACTGGACACCAGCAGGGTCCCTGTCTGACATTTCACAGGTCAAGAGCTCGGGCCCACCAGTTGTTCTCCACTTCAGAATCGCTTATACATCAGAACTCCTCTAGTTTGATTAACTTGATTAATTTTCTAGAATGGCTCCCAGAACGAAAAACCTATTTATTTACCCATTAGATTACTGATTTATTACAAAGGATATAAATGGACATGAATCAATAGCCAGATGAAGACATATACAGGGTGAGGTCCCACATGAAGAAGCTTCTCTCCTCCTGAAGATTGGGCCCTAGTGATGCTGGGGGCACCCAGGGAGGCCAAGGGAGGCCTCGACCTCTAGCTCCGCGGGTGCATGTTTTCTATAGCAGACTGAACAACTTACAGTTCTTGCTCCCAGGCCTTGACATAGAATGCTCCCTTTGCTTTGGAATAGTTTCCTTGGATTCATTCACTTGGCCTCTACTACCCTGTTGCTTGGCAAATGCTTATGTACTTTGCGAGGTTTTCTTTTATTTACACCTTGGGAAGCTGCTCTTGACACTTAGAATATGCTGCCATTAAAGGTCATGCATAATACACAGATAGTTGAGCCCCGGGACTCAAACAAAAATACTTACTATATTTGTTATTAAATAACTCAGTATTAAATATTTCTAAAAATCTTATATTTCTTATTTAACTTATTTAAAAGCATGTTTTCAAATTCTCAAATGTATGGATATTTTTTTATCTTTTAATTATTGACATCTATTTTGATTGCATTGCAATAAGAATATGATCTTTTTGATACCAAGCCTTTAAAATTTGTTTAGTTTTGCTTTATTCCCTGGTACATGTTGGTCAATTTAAGGAAATGTGCTGCACATGCTTAGAAAGATGAGTTCTTCATATTATTTGTTGTGTAGCTTTGTCTGATTCAGTCCAGGTTGTTGTTTCTCAAACCTCCTATATCCTTACTGTTTTTCTGCACTTAACCTAACAATAATTTAGAGAGATTCTGTTGAAATCACCTGCTTCGGTAGCGTACTTATCAACTTTTCCTTGAATTTCCACCATTTTTTGCATTTTACATTTTGATGTAATTTTAATATAGTTCTATATGTTGATACAATAAGAAAGTTACAATACTTCAGAGTATATTGTATAATGAGCCTCTCTTAAAATATGAAACAAATATCCTTTTTAACCACTTCAATATCCTTGAAATTCTTCCAAACATATTATGAAAACTAATCAATATGAGTAATAATCAGTGGAGTGTATATAAAATTTTGTACTAGCAGAAAGATCAGAATAAATGCTAATGTAACAGGTGGTGTATTAATTTTCTATTGCTGCTGTAACAAATCACCACACAGCGGCTTTAAAACAACACTTTTTTCCCCCCTCTGTTATAGTTCTGGAAGTCAGAAGTCTGATATGAGTCTCAGTGGGCTAACTCAAGGTTTGACCAGGGCTGCATTCCTTTCTGGAAGCTCTAAGGGACCATCCATTTCCTTCCTCTTTCCAGCTTCTATAGGCTGCCTGCGTTCCTCGGCTCATGTCCATCCACTTCCAAGCCAACAATGTCAGGCCAAACCATTCTCACTGTCACTTTCTGGTTCTCATCCTCTGCCTCCCTCTTCCACTAATAATGACCTATGTGATGATACCCATCTAGGTATTTCACCTCCCCAGCTCAAGGTCAGCTGATAACCTTCCTCCCATCTGCAAGCTCAATTCCCCTGTGCCACGTTGTCTAACATATTCACAGATCCTGGAATTAGGTCATGGCTATCTCTATGATAATCAGACTACTGAGTAAGGATGGGTGCCATATTTAACAACACAGACAGCAATCATCCTTGCAAACTAAAATGAAGACTCTGGGGTGGGTTTTTTGTGTTTTTTTTTGGTATGTTACTTTATCAGTAATTTCCCCTTAATATTCATTTCATTAAACAAATAGGGTTAAACACCTGCTCTGTGCCAGAGCTCATGCCAGTCACTGGGGATCAGTAAAGTCATTCATTAATTCAATACATATTTATTGAGTGCCTGCTACTCAATAGGAACTCAATACAGCAGGAACTCTTCTAGGTTATTTAAGCTCCTAAAACAGCTTACATTTTAGTGGGGGGAGACTGACAATAAACAAGGAAAATATACAGATGATGATAAATACTGTGAACCAAAATACGAAAAAAACAACAACACAGGAATGGGGCATAGCAGAGACTTAAAGTGGTCAAAGAAGGCCTCTTTCATAAGATGACATTTGAGGAGAGATCTGAGGTTGAGAAGCGAGCCGGCATATGAATAAGGTTGAGGTAAAGGGTCCAGGAGGAGCAGCCAGTGCAGCTGACGGAGAGTGAGTGGGCTGAAGGAAGAGAAGCGGAGATGAGTAAGGGGTGTGGCAAAGAGCAGGAATCCCCAGGGTCTTATTCATTTCGAGGCTCTGGTTGGGAGGGGAATAAGATAAAAGGGTTTGCGCAGGGAGTGACAATACAATTAAATTACTTTCATAACATCCCATTATTAACTTGCCAAAACAAAACCTTCCTGAAGCCCGGGCCAGCCTGGCTCAGTGGTGGGTGGAGCATCCACCTGTGAACCAGGAGGTCACGGTTCGATTCCCGGTCAGGTTGCAGGTTCAGTCCCCAGTGCGGGATGTCTCTTCCTCCAGGTGTCAGGCTCCCGGGTCATCAAAGTTTCTAAATTTGGGGCCTCAAGCAGGGAAAATGGAAGCCAGGGTTCCGCGGAACGCGGGGAGCCCACAGAGCCCCCTGAGCTCTTTCAGTCCCATCTCTGTTCGCCCACCCCCGCGTCCTCTCCTCGGCCTTTCGGATGGCAAGGGTCGCGGGTAGAAACGCGCACCCCAAGCAGCCTGAGCCTCAGCGAAACTCTCCCGCAGGAAACCACACGGGAGCCTAAGGCGGGGCCAAACTACGCGCGCGCGCTGACGTCACGAGGACGCACGCGCGCGCCGGCCCCGCCCACAACCCGGCCGCCGGTTTTCCGGCGGGAGCGGGGCCGCGGTGTGGAGGTGACGCGGCGGTTTGCTCCGTGAGACCCGCTGGCCGCGGGCTGCGCCGTCCCCGGCAGCCGCCAGAATGCCGCACGTGGAAAACGTGGTGCTTTGTCGCGAGTCCCAAGTGTCCACGTTGCAGTCCCTGTTCGGAGAGGTATTGTGCTCAAGCTCTGTTGTCCAAGTCCCGGAGGCAAACGTTTCCGTGGTCTTGCGATGTGTTTCTTTTTAAAACACATTCCGCGTGTGGATCGAGGGTGAATAGACCGTCGGTTGCGTTGAGATAGGGCGTGTTGTCCGTCCCCCCCTTTTCCTTTGCACTAAAGAACTTGTGTTGGACCCCCTTTTACTCGAGAAAACTGCACCGGAAGGACCGGCCTGCGCGGCAGGATGTGGGTGCGGGACCAGTGCGTTCCCACGCGCCACCCTCGGGAGAACTCAGAGTAGCCAGGAGCAGTTGCTTCTTCTTTTTTTTTCCCCAAATATATTTTATTGATTTTTTACAGAGAGGAAGGGAGTGGGGTAAGGAGTTAGAAACATCGATGAGAGAGAAACATCGATCAGCTGCCTCCTGTAACCCCGCCCACCCCCCACTGGGGATGTGCCTGCAACCAAGGTAAATGCCCTTGACCTGAATCGAACCGGGGACCGTTAAGTCCGCCACTGAGCCAAACCGGGTAGGGCGAGCAGCTGCTGCTTATCTCCCCGCCGCTGAGCAGGGTGTTATCGTCTCCACCTGAACAGGAGGGTTTGCAGAGTGTCAGTTACTCCAGTGCAAGTTCGCACGTTCCAGTGGGGCACTCGGTGTAAGTCCGTGTGGGTAGATCCCCGAGGGGCCAGGCGGTGCTTCTGGTTCGAAAGCTCAGCGGCTTTTCCAGGATGGTACCAGCCCCGAGGAGGCCGGGGCGACCCTGGCAGGCTAGCGGGCAGATGCTGTCGGACAGAAGAGGTTAAGTGTCGTCTTCTCTTGGGGGGACACAGCCAGGGGAGTCCTTTTCATAGGCAGGAGGTAGCCGTCACCAGTGCAGGACTTCATCTATTTTTTATTATGTGCTCACCTTTGGGGAGGCCTTTCGATTCCTACGCATCCTGTAGACGTAATGAATCAGGCTTGGATTTGATTCCTTTTCTTTAAAGGTGAAATATAGTATTTGACAGGGTTCTTGTTCCAGCCTCTAGAAGGGTTCAGCAATCTGGAGAAGGGCTGTGTATAACTTAATAAAGAGTCCAGAGATGAAATATAATTTTGAAAGGCATTATAGGGAGTCAGAGGAGCCTAGCTAAAGAAACTAAGATCTCCTTGTCTCAGGACCCCTTGCTATTTATTAACACAAATTGTCCTAAGGCAAGGTGGAGATATACACTTCAAAGGGTAGGGTTAGGTACAGAATCCATTATTGGATGAATTTGCCTACGGCTGTTCAGGTGTTTGGCCAGTAGGAGGCAATAACATGTAGCTTAAGATGCCCTGAGCTATCTGGCAGCAAGCAGTCATCCCTTTTCAGGTTTGGGGAAATGCCCTCAGCCATTCCCAACAGGTGACAACATATGTGACTCAGCCCTTGTTGGGTCCCCAAGTTCCATCAACCTTTTGATGAAACTCTTGCAATTATGACATGCTGAAATTGGCTTCTGGCATTGTTTGTATAGTGACAATTATAAGCAAGCGTGTGTTTAATTATTGGGACAGGATTTTTTTTTAATATATTTTTATTGATTTCAGAGAGGAAGGAAGAGGGAGAGAGACAGATAGAAACATCCATGATGAGAGAGAATCATGGATCAGCTGCCTCCTGCAAGTCCCTCACTGGGGATTGAGCCCACAACCCCGGCATGTGCCCTTGACCGGAATCGAACCTGGGACCTTTTAGTTCGCAGGCTGATGCTCTGAGCAAAACTGGCTAGGGCTGGGACAGAATTTTTGAGCCAGTTAATTTACAAGATTGTTAGATACATTATTAAAAAGGGATTAATATATTAAAATATCAATTTTTAGTTTATTTAGACATTTTTTTTCTGTATACATCTGATTTTCAATTTGTCTTACAAAAGGAAATGTATAACTTAGTGGCTAGAATCCTATATAATAAAACCCTAATATGCAAATCGACCGAATGGTGGAATGACCGGTCACTATGACGGGCACTGACTCTCAGGGGGTAGATGCTCAACACAGGATTTGCCCCCTGGTGGTCAGTGCGTTCCCACAGGGGGAGCACTGCTCAGCCAGAAGCCGGGCTCACGGCTGTCGAGTGCCACGGCCAGTGGCAGGAGCCTCTCTTGCTTCTGTGGCAGCGCTAAGGACCCAACAGGTGGACATCCCCCAAGGGGTCCCGGGCAGCAAGAGGTCGCAGGTCTAGTTGAGGGATGTATGCCCCTACCCCCCGCCCCTATTCCTCCACCCCCACCCCCAGAGCACGAATGTCATGCACTGGGTCTCTAGTGTAATAAATGTTTTTTATGACTATTGTAGTGTTACATGATGATCATAGAGACTCAATGAAAATGGCATCATCCAGTTTTCTTGTAATTTTTTTAAAAATGTATGTCTTCTCACTAGACTCTGAACTTCTCCAAAGCAGATTTTGGCTTTAACTGATATTTATTTATTTACTTATTTAAAATATATTTTATTGATTTTTCACAGAGAGGAAGGGAGAGGGATAGAGAGTTAGAAACATCGATGAGAGAGAAACATCAACCAGCTGCCTCCTGCACACCCCCCACTGGGGATGTGCCCACAACCAAGGTACATGCCCTTGACTGGAATCAAACCCAGGACCCTTCAGTCCGCAGGCCGACGCTCTAGCCATGGAGCCAAACCGGTCAGGGCTTTAACTGATATTTATACTCTTCAGTGCATCATTGTTTTCAGCATTTAAAAGGTTTCTAATAAATATTCATTTTATCACTGAAATACATTTGTAGTATTACTTTTTGCTAGGCAGTTGACTCTTAATGCCCTGCAGGAGAATCTTGGAAATATGTATTTTGAAATGTATGCTATGTAAATTTTATCTTTTTTGATGAGGTAAGTTTAATATGCATAACTTGAAAGTATCCTGTAAGTTTTTTTTAAGAGAGGACCCTTGACGTTATTCTAACCCAGTGATTACATTTGTTTAGTTTCAAAGCTTTAAAATGTATAATGAAGTTGCAGCTTATGTGGGATTATCTTATCCTATATAATAAAGAGGCGATATGCAAATTGACCCTCACACCCTCACAAGATGGCTGCCTATCACCAGGTCGGCAGGGGGGTTAGTGAAGGACGACCAAACGACTGAACAAGCAGGCTGCATGGGGTGACCAGGCCGGCAGGGGGCTTAGTGGGGCGACCAGGCTGGCGGGGGGGAGGAGGCAGTTAGGGGCAACCAGGCTGGCAGAGGAGGGCAGTTGGGGGCGACCAGGCTGGCAGAGGGGGAATTAGGGGTGATCAGGCTGGCGGCGGGGGGGGGGGGGCAGTTAGGGGTGATCAGGCAGGCAGGTGAGCAATTAGGAGCCAGCCGACCAGGATTGTGAGAGGGATGTCCGACTGCCGGTTTAGGCCCGATCCTCAGGATCAGGCCTAAACAGGCAGTCGGACATCCCCCAAGGGGTCCTGGATTGGAGAGGGTGTAGGCTGCGCTGAGGGGACCCCCTCCCTCATGCATGAATTTCGTGCACTGGGCCTCTAGTAGTCTTTATAAAAGGAATTAGATAAAAATGGATAGCCTGGCTGGGTGGCTCAGTTGGTTGGGCATTGTCCTGTGTACCCCAAGATGGTGGGTTCATGCCAAGCACATGCCGGGGTTGCAGGCCGATTCCAAGTGTGGGGCATGCAGGAGGCAGCTAATGGATGTTTTGCTCTCACCTTAATGTGATCAAAATTATCCTTGAAAAATCTCTTAAATATCCTATAAAATCTCCTTTGAAAATATAAGAGTTTTTATTATATATATAATAATATAAAAAGTATGAGTATATGTAGTATATAATAAGCCAAATATAATTTTTCAGAAATTTTAATTTCTTAACAGAGTAAGTGCTTAGACTTGAATGCAAGTAAATTCGAAGTGTGGTGATGACACCACTTTATGCTCACTGCTAAAATAATTTGAATTGAATATTTTACTTTACCACATAAAACTTTCTTGCGAGCTAATAAATGTTTATTTTCTGTTTTGTATGTACAGTCTGATAATCATCTTTTCTTCTCTAGAGACATCATTTCAGCTTTCCATCCATTTTTATTTATGGACATACTGCCAGTGGAAAGACCTATGTCACACAAACTTTGTTAAAAACTTTAGAGGTAAGAATAAATCCCCTCTCCCCCCAAAAAAGAATAACCCCAAACTCCGTGTTAATTGATTTGTGCTCACAGTCTTTAGTCCAGTTTACCTTTCTCTGAAGGAATATCTACCTATCCTATCTAATAATAGAGAAACATGGTAATTAACCATAACTTTGCTACCCTTCCCATGGGCTAATCAGCGAGATATGCAAATTAACTGCCAACCAAGATGGCGGCCGGCAGCCAGGCAGCTGAAGCCAACAGGAGGCTTGCTCCAGTGATGGAGGAAGCCAAGGTTCCCTGCTTGCCGCTGCCGGCCTCTGAGCTTGCACTGTAAGAAACAATGTTGCAATTATAGAACCTAAACAAACCCCAGAAACCTGCTTTCAGCCCTCAGAGCTGGAGCAAGCAGGACCGCAACAGTGTTACAATTATAGAACCCAAACAAACCCAGATACCTGCTTTCAGCAGCCGAGGTCTCAGAGCTGGAGCCGAGGCTCAGAGCTAAAGCCGGCTCTCAGTTCCAGTGACAGCCACAGAAGGTAAATAAATCCCAGAATAAAAAAAAAAAAAAAAAAAAAGAAAGAAAGAAAAAAAGGAGAAGTTGGGAGCTTCAGTCACCCGCCAGCCTGAAAACGGCCCTCAGCCCCTCACCCAGACTGGCCAAGCACCCCAGTGGGGACCCCCACCCTGAAGGGGGTGTAACCAGCTGCAAACAGGCATCATCCCCTCATCCAGGCTGGCCAGGCACCCCAGTGGGGACCCCCACCCTGATCCAGGACACCCTTCAGGGAAAACCATTCGGCCCCCACCCATGCACCAGGCCTCTATCCTATATAGTAAAAGGGTAATATGAAAACTGACCCTAACAGCAGAAAGACTGGGAATGACTGGTCACTATGACACACACTGACCACCAGGGGGAAGATGCTCAATGCAGGAGCTGCCCTCTGGTGGTCCGGGCGCTCTCACATGGGAGGAGCTCTGCTCAGCCACAAGCCAGGCTGATGGCTACCAGTACAGTGGTGGTGGTGGGAGCCTCTCCTGCCTCCTCAGCAGCGCTAAGGATGTCCGATTGCAGTTTAGGCCTGCTCCCCGCTGGCAAGAGGGCTGCCGGGCTGCCAGAGGGATGTCTGATTGCCATCTTAGGCCCAATCCCCCCGGGAGCAGGCCTAAGCTAGCAGGTGGTCATCCCCTGAGGGGTCCCAGACTGTGAGAGGGCACAGGCTGGGCTGAGGGTCCTCCCCTTCCCCCCCGAGTGCACAAATTTTTGTGCACCGGGCCTCTAGTCTATATATAAAAGGCTAAGGGACCATCTGACCTGCTGGTAGATATGATGCGCACTGACCACCAGGGAGCAGATGCTCAACACAGGAGCTGCTGAGCTGCAGTGACTTGGCAGCGACAGTTCTCTGGTGATGCACCTGGAACCAGAGAGGAGGGAGCCCGATTCTGGGGTTTGTCACCCAAGAACCGCCCTCACAATCTGGGACCCCTTGTGGGGTGTCAGAGAGCCGGTTTCGGCCCCATCTCTGCAGGCCAGGCCAATGGACCCCACCTGCTGGAGGCACCTTGCTCACTGCACATATGACCTTTGAGCCGCAACGCCGCCCCAGGTGCGGCTGGCTGGGGAGGGACCTCGGGAGGTTGGCTCCAGGGCATGTCCAGCCCATCTTGCCCATTCCCGCCCTGCCCAGTCCTGCCCTGCCAGCCACCTTCTAATTAATTTCCTTTCTATGTGCACAGATCTGTGCACTGGGGCACTTGTCATCTACATAAAACATTTTTGACCAACTTTTGTTTGAATACCTTCAAAGACTGTAAACTTCAGAAGGGATTGTTAGATAACTTGAGCCTTGATGTTAATTATTTTTTATTTTTAACTTTCATTGGCTGATAATATTTGGGGAAAAACACACATGAAGAAAAATTCTTCAAAAAATATTAAAATGTTTCTTTTCCATTGTTTTCATAATACTGATATTGATAATTCTGAATCTCCACATATACAAAACCTACTATATCTCCTTTACCCTCCCTTCTTCCCCATATTGTCTATCAAAGTGAATGGTCTCAATATTAACATAGTTGTCAAAAAACTTTCCCTTTATTCCTTACTCATCCTTACTCTTTCAGTAAATTGAACTGGTAAATGTGTTCTATTCATTCTACATTATTAATGTCTTGACTTCATCTACCTTTAATCATAGCCATAACTAATTCAGTTCCATGAGGTCTGAAAGGTTGGCGACCTCTGGTTTAAGGAAACCTTTGGAACAGTGGTCGCCAACCAGTGGTCTGTGGACCACTGGTGGTCCATGAGGTCCGAAAGGTTGGTGACCGCTGCTCTAGGAAGGTTACGATGGTTTCTAACTCAAAATCCTTTTTTTAAAAAAAATCTAGGTTCATTCAGCATTAAGGACATTATCTAAAATTCTAAATGTGAAATTTCTACTAAAAATTTTCACATTCAAATGTACTTGGGTTTCTTTATAAGAATTCTGTAGAAGAAAATACAAGTTTACTTTGAATCCCTGTAGGAAACAAAGGGCAAACTTAAATAATTAAGTTTAATAAAGAGACTATTTTACAAAGGTTGAAGAAATGTTAAGGAACCAATAAGGAATGGTGAAGCAGTGATAGTCTTTACCCCTCCCAGACCTGAACTAGCCAGAGAAAGGAGTTGTTACCAGACCCCAGCAAGAACTGTAGCCTTTGAATATGAGCTGCCCAACTGGGACTGTGGCTTTTGATAGGAGGTCATAGCCACTGTCAAATTGTGGACCTCTGAGGCGTGGGGCTGGGAATCAAAGGAATAACTGTTCAACTTCACTCTCTTACTCCTCTACTTCCTTCAGTCTCTTGCTGGTTCTTCCTATTGGCTGAATCCAGTCAGTGCTAGAAAAGAAGAGAGAGTCTGGGCGATACAGTGTGTAATGTTCAGACTCCTGGGTCACAGAGTAGGTTGGAAGATTATGGGGTATTGGTTCTGAAGGGTAAATGGGAAATACCTAGCAAAGCCATACTTGTGTATGTGTTTTCTTTTCTATTTACACTTTTTTGTTTGTTTTCAGCTCCCACATGTCTTTGTGAATTGTGTTGAATGTTTTACGTTGAAGCTGCTTTTGGAACAAATTTTAAACCGGTTGAATTACCTTAGTTCTTCAGAGGATGGATGTTCTACTCAGATAACCTGTGACACATTTAATGACTTCGTTCGCTTGTTTAAACAAGTAACCAAGGCTAAAAGTCTCAAGGATCAGACTGTATATATTGTAAGTATTTAATTCCATTATATCATCTCCTATTTTCATGTTCTCCATGAAAATACATATATATACTATATCTGTTTTACATATACCTACTATATATGTATATCACATATATGTCATTCTTAAACCTTTATACATCTACTTTTCTCTCTATATAGTGTATATACTATATATCTCTAAAAAATAAGTACCTTAAAGAAAAAACAGTCCCAATAGCATTGTCTTCACACTGATCAAAAATTTTATCTTTTTTAACATGATTCGTTTGCCAGTTAAACAGGATTTAACATGCAGTTAAAGTTCAAGCAATAAAAATTTCACATGATAGCCCGGCTGAGGTGGCTCAGTGATTGAGCATCAACCTATGAACCAGGAGGTCAGGGTTCAATTCCTGGTCAGGGCACATGCCCAGGTTGCAGGCTCAATCCCCAGTGTGAGGTGTGCAGGAGGCAGCCAATCAATGATTTTCTGTCATCACTGATGTTTCTATCTCTCTCCCACTCCCTTCCTCTCTGAAATAAAAATATATTGGGAAAGAAAGAAGTTTTACATGATGAAATTCAGAATTTTCTGTCTCTCCCTTGCTTGGGTCAGAAATAGCTATAGTTTTTGCTTCATAGTAGACATTTATCTTTTTATCAAATGGAATAAAAAATGCACATGATTGTATTTCTTAGAAACCTAAGAAAATGTCCTTAGAGCATCTTGCATCCTTATCTTTTTTATAGTATACCTGTAAAATAAACCTTTTTAATGTAGGCCAAAATGACTCATTTTCTATTTAGAAATTTGAGTTAAAATATGTTATAAATAGTCCATTTTTTAAACTTATTTTACCTATTTAAAATGTCTCCCACAAATGTAAATAGCAAAAATTAAATTTTTTCTTTTCAACATGGCAAGTTCAAGTCTTGAATTGTATATTATCAATCTTTATAATATGTGTAACATAATGGTAAATGTTTTCTAAAGGGCTTTGCAAATTGATTGATCCTGCATTTTTTTTTATAAGGTTCTAGATAAAGCAGAATATCTAAGAGATATGGAAGCGAATATTTTGCCTGGGTTTCTTAGGTTACAAGAATTGGTAAGTAATGTTTGAGATCTTTTTCCTCTATTGCCTAATCAATAGACTGTGTTGTCAACTTTTTTCCTTTTGCCAATTTGATAGGTGAGAAATGACATCCTATCTAACAAAAGAGAAACATGGAAATTAGCGTACAACCGCTACCCTTCCCATTGGCTAATCAGGGCAATATGCAAATTAACTGCCAGCCAAGATGGCGGCCGGCAGCCAGGCAGCTTGAAACTAACATGAGGCTTGCTTGCTTCAGTGACAGAGGACTCCAACGTTCCCCGCCTGCCGCTGCAGGCCTCTGAGCTGCAACTCTAAGCAACTGTGTTACAAATATAGAAGCTAAACAAAACCCCAGAAACCTGCTTTAGTTCGTCGGGCTTCAGCCAGCAGGATCGCAACATTGTTTCAAATACAGAAGGTAAACAAAGGCCAGAAACCTGCTTTCAGCAGCGGAGGCCTAAGAGCTGGAGCCAAGCCTCAAAGCTAAAGCTGGCCCAGAATAAAAAACAAAGAAAAAAAGGAGCAGTTGGGAGCTTCAGTCACCCGCCAGCCTGAAAACAGCCCTCAGCCCCTCACCCAGACTGGCCAGGCACCCCAGTGGGGACCCCCACCCTGAAGGGTGTGTGACCAGCTGCAAACAGCCATCATCTCCTCACCCAGGCTGGCCAGGCACCCCAGTGGGGACCCCCACCCTGATCCAGGCGGCGCCCCAACCCCCACCCCACGGGCCCTGCTCTATGTGTGATGGGGTAGAGCCATAACCTCCCCATCGGCCCTGCCCTGAGTGTGACAGTGGCAGCGCCCCAACCCCCTGATCGGCCCTGCTCTGTGGGTGATAGAGGGTGACGCCCCAACCCCCTGATCCGCCCTGCTTTGTGTGTGACTGGGGGCGGTGCCCCAACTCCCCTATCGTCCCTACTCTGTGAGTGACGGGGGAGTTCCTCAACCCCCTGATCGGCCCTGCTCTGTGCGTGACGGGGGAGCTCCCCAACCCCCTGATGGGCCCTGCTCTGTGCGTGACAGGGTACGGAGCCCCAACCCCCTGATTGGCCCTGCTCTGTGCGTGACAGGGGGCAGCGCCCCAACCCCCTGATTGGTCCTGCTCTGTGCGTGACGGGGTGGCACCTCAACCTCCCCATCGACCCTGTCTTGAGTGTGACAGGGGGCGGTGCCCCAACCCCCCAATTGGCCCTACCCTGAGCGTGACTGAGGGTGGCATCGCAACCTCCCAACCCGCCCTGCTCTGTGCATGACAGGGGGCGGCGCCCCAACTCCCCAATCGGCCCTGCTGTGAGCCCAACCAGGGGCTGCACCTAGGGTTGGGCCTGCCCTCTGCCACCCTGGAGCAGGCCTAAGCCAGCAGGTCGTTATCTCCCGAGGGGTCCCAGACTGCGAGAGGGCACAGGCTGGGCTGAGGGATCCCCCCCGCCCCCCCGAGTGCACAAATTTTTGTGCACCAGGCCTCTAGTCTATATATATAAAAGCCTAAGCAACCAAATGACTGGTTGACCAGTTGCTATAATGCACACTGACCACCAGAGGGCAGACGCTCAATGCAGGAGCTGCCCCCAAGTGGTCAGTGCACTCCCACAGCCAACCTCCCATGATCCCTACCCCCCAGCATCCCCTCCCACCCCCCTCGTCTGGCCAAACTCCCATGGTCCCTGCTCCACCTCCCCCCTCGGGCTGGCCAACCTCTCGTGGTCCGTCCCTCCAGCTGGCTGGCCCTCCTGATCTGCCCTGATTGGGGGAGGGCTGACCAGCCAACCTCCCGTGGTCCCTAACCCCTGTGGCCAGCCAACCTCCTGTGGACCCTCCCCCTGGCTGGCCAACCTCCCGTGGTCCCTCCCTCTGGCCATCCGGCCCCCTCATCTCCCCCATTGGCCCCAATCACCGGCCAGGCTGAGGAACCCCACCTGTGCACAAATTTGTGCACCAGGCCTCTAGTCTTAATATATTAATTTGCGTTTCTCTATTATGAGTGACATTAATGTTTTTTCAAAGTTAAAGCAACTTGTGACTTGATAACTTCACTTTCAGCTTTTTATTTGTAATTGTGACTAACACTGCCTTCTAGTAAAAGATTTTAGTTGTTTGCTAGACTAAATGGCAGTGGACTTAACTTGGAACTTCCTGCAAGAATTTTAAAAGTTTCTTTTCATTTCAGTAATTTAAAAAAAGAATTCTATGTCTAGTCTGGATCACCTTGAGTTCAGTATCATCATCACTCAGTGTTAGAACCAGCTTTGTATTTTAATTTACAATTATGTTGTCACTGAATAGTAAGACTATTCTAAGGGTCATGGCCTACATAAAGAGCAGGCATCTTTTTTCATGTGCATATGTGTCGGGTGAAAGCCAAATATTATTGCAAAAACCAGGATTTTACAATAGTTTAAGTAAGGAAAATTGGTGAGAAAATTCATTGTTCACCAATACCAGTTATATAGGAATGCTCAACTCAGAAGAACTTGCTGATTCCTATTGGACTTGTGTTCACAAAGTGAGCAAAGATTTAGTTTGAACAAACAGTATTATTTATCATATTCAGTTAATGTCAATTTAAATTTTTTTGCTTTTCTAAATTTTTCACTAACTTACATATTTATGTTGATTTTATATTTTCCTTTTT
Organism: Myotis daubentonii; assembly: GCF_963259705.1. Lineage (NCBI taxonomy): Eukaryota > Metazoa > Chordata > Mammalia > Chiroptera > Vespertilionidae > Myotis > Myotis daubentonii. The sequence goes on along the minus strand of NC_081849.1, from coordinate 71,687,939 downwards.
TCTAATATTTTTATTGATTTCAGAGAGAGGAAGGGAGAGGGATAGAAATATCAATGATGAGAGAGAATCATTGATCGGCTGTCTCCTGCACACTCCCTGCTGATGATCGAGCCCGCAACACTGGCATGTGCCCTGATGGGGAATCAAACCAAGCATGACCTCCTGGTTCGTGCGCAACCACTGAGCTACACCGGCCAGGCTGATTTTATATTTTTCTAAGTGCTTTGAGCATAAATAGTTTATATTTACCTAGTTCTATATCTGTATTATTTAAGTATTAAGTAACATTATAACGAAAATTAAGTAAATATTTGGGGAGCTAGTGCTTAGAGCATTTCCACCTTGAAAAGTTAAATACATTACTCACATTTGAGAAACTGCTAGAAGTACAGAGAAACTTTCCAAATGCCACTGAAATTGTGTGCCTAAGGCTAAATCCTGAAATTCACAGTTAGTAATAGTATTCTAGGGCCAATCTGGAGAGGACAGGAGGAAATTAACTATAGTTCTTGGTGGCCTATCCTGGAAGTTTCCTCACACAGTCCAGCCTTTCCCAGTTTGATTAATTCTTGGCGTTTTACTGCTGAGATCAGGGACCCATCCTGTGTGAGCAGATGTCTCCTGTCTTCTACTATTTTGTTGTGTTTCCATCCACATCCACTATTTCCCATTGCTTTGGTCTAGAACTCCCTGTCTGGTATCCAGAGTGCATTCCTGCTGTCTCTTGCCTTTCAGTATAGCTTACCCCATTTTCCCCCTCATGTTCAGTAATGGTGATTACGCTTCCCTTTACAGCAGTTAGGCCTTTCACTTTTGTTTTAGTTTTAATTATATAAACTGAAGGAAATGAAAAGATGCACAGTAATGTTCATCTATCAGAAAAGATAATCGCTATTTGACATTTCTGAAAACATGCTTGATTTTTTTTTAAAAAATGTATTTCATTTCAGAGAAATATGGCAAAAGCATTTCCCAGTTTTTATATTAAATATTTGAGTAAAATGAATGGGTATTGTATATTGAAGTACTTTCAGATGAACAGATGAGGACATTACCAACTTAAAATCCTTTCATGCTGACAAATACAATTCTTTAATCTCAGTATTTTAAACTGATTTTATGAAATGCTTTTTAACTGATTTTATAAAATGCTTTTGAATAATCATTTTAAAGCAAAAACAACTCAATGCTTTGAATCAAGATTGTGTTTAGAGCATGCTTTTTTATCCCTATAGAAATAAATTCAAGGATTCTTAAAAATTAATGCGTTTATAAGATAAAAATAGCATTTGAAAGTAAAAATATTTTTCTTTCTTTCATAAACATGCTAAATTTTTGTGGAACTCTTAACTTATTGAACTTAGCTGCTTTTGTTAGCCAAAATAATTTTTTCTAAATAATGAAAATTGGAATATAAGATTATACATAAGATAGGAATCAAGCCTTAGCCAGTTTGGCTCAGTGGATAGAGTGTCATGGAAGGGTCCTGGGTTCAATTTTGATCAGGGTAGGTACTTCTGTTGCAGGCTTTTTCCCCAGCCCTGGTCAGGGCACGTGCGGGAGGCAACCAATCGATGTGTTTCTCTCACATAGATGTTTCTCTCTTCTCTAACTCTTCCCCCTTCCAGTCTCTCTAAAATCAATGGGAAAATATCCTCAGGTGAGGATTAATGGGGGAGGAGTGAATATAGGAATCAATAAAAAGTAAATCACTATCAAAGTATAGTATAATTTGTGAGATAGTGTCCTAAGAATAGTTATAGAACAAAACAGCATTCACTTTTGTTTTAGTTTTAATTATGGAAACTGAAGAAAATTAAAAGATGCACAGCAATTTCCACTCTACCAGAAAAGAGAATTGCTGTTGAAGCTGCTTGTCAACTTGGGAGATGTCAAAAAGAATGTGGGAAAAATTAAAATTGGTGTTGAAAATGCAGAGGTATCTACAGATAAATTCTAGCTAGCATGCATAGGGCATAGGATAACACATACAGTGGGCTGTTCTCAATGTTCTTTTTGTATACTAATTATAATTTCTAAATACACTTCAAAAGATATCTGTTTACTTAACAGTGGTGTTTTAGATCAGAGTTGTTTGTGTTTTTAATGTATATGCAAAGTCAATTTTAGTAATTTGTGTGAAAATATTCTTTAAAACAACTTTTAAGTTTTTCTAACAATAATATGTGGTTACATAATATGGCTTAATCTGTTTTTCTTCAACTCATATTTCTTTTTTCTGAATTACTGTAGCCATTTTAATGATGAGAGATGTTAAGTTTTGCCTTTTTTTGATTGTTTATTAATTGAAAGCTAATGATTTCTTTGAAAATTCCCATAAAAAGGTTTTGTCTTAACTATTTATGCGTATGTTTCTTAATTTCTATAAAGTAAGTCCTAGCATTCATGGATAACTGAAATGCTAATTAACCTAAAAGTTTTATGGAAATTCCCATGTAATTATGTATAAAAATTTGCAAGTAGATGAACTCCTTGATTAGGTTTTCTAAATATGGTGTGTTAATATGCAAATAATTTGTTACATGTTGGAACTTTGTCCGATTTATTTGAAAGAAAGATTCAAATGGAATTGCTCTGATTAAGATTTTTAAATGCCAAGTTAATTTTATTACTTTTTTCTTTTACAGACTGACAGAAATGTGACTGTTATCTTTCTCAGTGAAATTATTTGGGAAAAATTCCGTCCAAATACTGGATGCTTTGAACCATTTGTCTTGTATTTCCCTGATTATAGCATAGGTAAATTTTAAAACATTGTTTTGACAAGTGATATTCAGTAAAATAGTCTGTGGAGGATTAAGCTAGCATGTTTAAATGGGAATACTCCCAAGTCTTAATCTGTTAAAGTTTACATCCAATCTCAAAATGTTGCTTGTCTTTCTGCATTTATAGAGGTTTTATTTTGGAACTCGGAGGAGTTATTTTTCTGTAATTACTAATATTTTTTAAATAAGCACTTCTCACATATTTGTGCTAGTGGTTTGTTTTTACATTTTTTAGCTAGTACATTATGATGTATATATTGTCCTAGCAGGTTTGGCTCAGTGGATAGCTCGTGGACTGAAGGGTCCCAGGTTCGATTCAAGGGCATGTGCCTTGGTTGCAGGCTCGATCCCTGGCCCTGGTCAGGGCATGTGTGGGAGGCAACCAATCTATGTGTCTCTCTCACATTGATGTTTCTCTCTCTCTGTCTCTCCCCCTCCCTTCCACTCTCTAAATATCATGGAAAAACATCCTTGGGTGAGAATTTACAACAACAAAACAGATGTATCTATTGCATTTGTAGCATCCATTCAAGAATCAGACGAGGTTGGCAAAGCACATTAAAATTGTATTGAAATCTTTATTTACCATGAAGTTGCCTTAAGTACAGTGTGAGATGTATTTTTTGATTTTTTAAATCTCATTTTTATTACTGTAACTCTTGGAGTACCAATTACTAGCCCTTGTGTTTATTTCTTTTTGGTCTATCTTTAATCTTAAACTTCATAGATCCTAATGGTTTTATCTTTGGAAGAAAAGAAAAGCTTTTTGTATTCTTGAATACTTTTATAGATTAATACTATGATGTCACTATACAGACTCAATATTTCTGATTCAGAGATTGTAACTGTGAAGCATAAGGTGGTTAGCACGCTCTGAAAAAATAGCATTCCTTGACTTTGGTCTCATCAACACTATCCTTCTGAACTAATCAGCTGTAAATATTCATTGTTAAAATCAACACATTTTTGCTTATTTTCACAAGAACGGCAATAAAAAAAACCCCACAAAAAAACACCTTCAGTGTTAACTAATATATATATATATATATATATATATATATATATATATATATATATATATATATATATTTTTTTTTTTTTTTAAAGAAACCCAAAATAGGCTGGCTGGCTCTGTGGTTGAGCATTGACCTATGAACCAGGAGGTCACAGTTCAGTTGTGAGTTTGATCCCCAATGTGAGGCATGCAGGAGGCAGCCAATCAATGATTCTCTCTCATCATTGATGTTTCTCTCTCTCCCTCTCTTCCTCTCTGAAATCAATAAAAATATATATTTTAAAAGAACCCCGAAATAGATGCAAGGATTCCTTATTTTCAATAGGTTCTCTTTCATGAAAATTACAAAATAAGGAGAAAAGAAATGGGTAGGAAGAAAAGAATAAATCAAAGGATTTAATTAAAAAGTTTTCTTTGTAGCTATGTCATCACTGAAGTTAAATGTTTTCATGACCCATTTTAGCCTTCAGTATTGAAAAATTATTTAGAAATTTAGGATTATAAAAAAAATCCTGGTTTTCCACATTGTAGTGAAGTTGGATTAAAGTATGGTATAATGAATTATAGAATTTAATTAAAATTTTAAAACATGAAAAGATACAAAATAGCATAGATGGAGATAATTTAAGGACATAATTAACTAAAGCAGTGGTTCTTAACCTGTGGGTCGCGACCCCTTTGGCAGTCGAATGACCCTTTCACAGGGGTCGCCTAAGACCATCACGCATATCAGATATTTACATTACGATTTATAACAGTAGCAAAATTACAGTTATGAAGTAGCAACGAAAATAATTTTATGGTTGGGTCACAACATGAGGAACTGTATTTAAAGGGCCAGAAGGTTGAGAACCACCTGAACTAAAGTGATCTTAACAATTTTAGAAAGTGTGAGATAATAGATTTTCGAAAATATATAAAAACTAGAGCTAAATTTAATCTGATTATTAAATTCAAGTGCCTTTTACCAGTACATTGAATTTTTTTTTAAGCAAAAATACCATAATCACACAAAAAGGCTTTCAGAAAGGAAGCATTAATTGATAAGTGAAATTGGAGTTAAAATGAGTAAGCATGGAACCAGGGCAGGAAGATAATTTTAGTGGTTGAATCATCTAGTTATGATTTGATACATATTGTCATCTTTAGGAATATGGTGTCTGATATTGAGGGCACCCTCTCCACTCAGCAGTGACACTGGGTCACAATTTGGAATTGTTGTTTTTTTATCTCTGTCACATGAATATTATTCATGGAAATGCATTTTATCTTTTCTTCAGGTAGATTATAATGCAGTTGATCAGGTTTTTGGTTTAGTTTTTGTATCAGCATAAGTTATGTTTTAATAATAACAATTTGAAAATCTCAGTGACATAATTTTCTCACCACCTTTATGCCATTATTGTCCAATATTTTTCTTCTATATTTACTATAATCTCAATAATACTTTATTATTTGGGCTTCAAAGAAATAAGAAGACAAGGAAAAATGTCTTTTGTTGTTTATTTTACTTGAGATTTATTGAGCTTCTTGGATATATAAATGTATAGTTTCATCAATTTAGGAAATTTTTCAGCCATTAGTTCTTAAAAAACTTAGCCATTCTTCGTTTTTTCTGGGATTGAACTATATGTATCTTAGACCACTTGATTTTGTCCAACTGAATTTTTTATCCTAACTGGAGGATATTTTTTCATTGATTTTTATTTATTTTTATTTATTACTTTATTTTTTATTAATCCTCACCCGAGGATATTTTTCCATTGATTCTTAGGGAAAGTGTAAAAGAGAGGGAAGGACAGATAAACATTGAGGTGAGGGAAACACATTGACTGGTTGCCTCCTGCATGTGCCCTGACCAGGGCCTGGGCCAGGGAGGAGCCTGCAACCGAGGTACGTGCCCTTGACTGGAATCAAACCTGGGACCCTTTGGTCCACAGGCTGACAGCTATCCGCTGAGCCAAACCAGCTAGGGCTTTCATTGATTTTTAGAGCGAGTGAAAGGAAGGGAGTAAGGGGAGAGCAAGAGAGAGGAGAGAGAGAGGAAAAAAATCATCATTGTGTGAGAGAGTGACATTGATTGGTTGCCTTCCGTACATGCCCAGCCCCGGTCGGGTATTCAGCCTGCAGCCCATGTATGTGCCCTTGACAGAGAATTGAACTGCGACCCTCTAGTGTTCAGGCCCAACCACTTAGCAGTACTGGCCAGGGCCCAACTGAATTTCTATTTTTTAAAATTTTAAATATGTTTTCTCTGTTTTATTTGGGATAGTTTTTGTTTCTGTGTCTTTAAAAGTTCACTGATCTTTTTTTTCGTGTGTCAGATTTGCAGTTAATCCCATTCATTCTTTTCATATCTCATTATACTTTTGTTTTCCTTTATATCCTTGAGCATATGAGCATATTTATAATAGTTTGAATGCCCTTGTCTACTAATTCTATTACCTCATTTATTTTGGGTTTGTTTCTCTTGACTGATTTTTCTCTATTATGGGTATTCATTATGCTTCTTCATGTGTTTAGGAATTTTTGATTGATATTGTGTTTTTTATTGCATGTTGGACTTCTTTTTGGTAAGCATTTAAACTTGAAGCTATCTATATTTGATGCTTTTAAGGCCATTCTAAAGCTGTTTTTGGAGATAGGATCTTGAGTAGCCTTTATTCCACTGCTAATTTTAGCTCCATTTTTTAAGATATAGCCCTTCTGGGATCTCTGCTAAACGCCCCATGTATTCAGCAGAGTTTTTCCCTTCTATAGGTGGCAGCATGAATGATTCACATGGGTGTACTCTGGGAACTGCTTGACTTACAGCTCTCCAATAATTGTTTTCCCCCAGAAGTTGTTCTTGTCCTTCGGGGGTATTACTCTTTTCATATACAGATTGGTATTCAGCCAAGACTCAACGGGAACCCCTATGCAGATTTCTGGAGCTCTTTCTTACATAGCTCTCTTATGTACTCTGCCCTGCAAATGCTAGCTGCCTTAGCTCCTTCTACTCTCATCTCTGTCTCTTTAACTCAGTGAGATGAATGGACTTCTTTTGAAACTCTAATAAAATTACCTCTAGCTAGAAAGACAGGCTGACGATGGGACTCATTTGGTTCCCTTTTCTCAGGTATCACGCCCTATAGTGCCTATTATATGATGTCTAAAAATAGTTGTTTTCTATATTTTGTCTAGGTTTTAGTTAATTTATTAGTGGGTAGTATTTCTGAATCCTCTTACTTTCTCATGACTGGGAGCAGAAGTTCCTCTTGAGTTCTTGAGTATTAGTTCATACTTTGATAGCGAAATTTTAAGGCACCAGAAAACCAGTCAAATGATTTTTCATTTCCTTTATTTACTACCTCTTAATGCAGTTTTTAGCATCCTGTGGAGATGAAATATTTTTTAATAAATTTGACGAGTCTTGATCTTTTGAGCTGGCATGGCTTACTTAGAGTTGTACTCTGGGATTTTGTCTGTAGTCTATAACTGAGCAGCTGGTTTACTTTTACAGCAACACAGTAAGAATTCTAATTCTTTTCAGACTTTCATCAGGACTGGAGACTTAATTGTTTTCCAAATCGCCTTATCCATATACGGATAGACCGTCTTTTTTGCCTAAGTATGTTCATCTATCTGACAATTTATCCTTTCTTTCCTGCCTTCCTTCCCTCTCCTTCCATCTATCCAGTTATTTGGTGACTTTCATATAAAAATATCTTTATCTCCAAGTTTGCACCTTTGGACATTTTCTGTATATCAAATATTTTCTCATGCATAGTTTAAAAAAAAACAACTTAGTGACATTACATTTAAATTTTGCTATTAGATTATAAAAATACATAGATTCCAAAGTCAAGTTTTGACTTTTTGTATTTTTTTTTTTTTTGGTAGTTGTGACATAAAAATGCAAATCAAGTAACCGTCTTCCGTCTGGAACCTGTTAATAATAATATTCTAAACCTAAAACTAGACTTTGAAAAAAATAATTTTTTGGATCAACTGCCCTGTTTAAAAGATCCCCTGGATATAGCTACTTCTAAATTTCTGTTTATGAACATCTGTTGATAATCCACACAAATTGTTTGGTCTCATACCTGTATCTAACTTATTGTGAGGAACAAGAGAATAAGAGAGTGCTTAAAGGCAGGAGCTGCTGTTAAATGTCATAGTAGCTATGGTAAAGATGCTCATTTAATCAGAATGGTAAATAAGGAAATTGGCATGATCAGAACATCCTAAAAGAGTTTTTACTTGTAAGTATTGCAAAAGTCTTGAACCCTGTGGAACTATGTTTAAAGTATAAGTCATATTCAAAAGGCTCTTAACTGAGACGTGTAAAGAAACCATTGCACCAAGAAGTCAAAGGGGATTGCAATAAGGATTCATTACTGTAACTGGGAAATTTTGAATAATAGGTGATTGTTTCTCTATAACTGTTTCTACAATATGATATTTCTAGCAAGATTAAATATAAGTTTAGGGACTCTAAATATATGATATTGTAAAAAGACTTTAAGATAGAAGAGAAATAAAGATGCCAAGATTGTAGGAAGAAAACGTTTTTTCAAAAGGGGAATGACAAAGTATGATGACTTTCATTAAAGTATTTATAAATTCTTTTAATTTATAAAAAACTGAGCATTTTCCAGTGTGGTGGTAGTAGCCCTAGTTTATGTAGTGCCCCTTTTTGTTTTTGCAAGTTGATATACTTAATAGGCAGGAAAAGAAAATAGAATCTATGTTATTTTTTGTCTCTGATAATGATTTTGCCAGTAATAAGGATCTTGAAATTTTCTTTAGATGTCATTGTTTAATATTTGTGTTAAGCAACATTTAATTTTTTTAGAACATTAGATTTATAATTGTTTTTACCTCAGTTTCAACTTTTGTATTACTGTTAAAATCTTGTAATAGTTTTTTTCTTTAATTATTGCTATTTTAAACCTTTGTAATAAAATGTTGGAAGATATAAGTAGGGTGCTGTATTAATCATTCTACGTTCATTTGTGTCCTGGGAACAGGGAACCTTCAAAAGATCCTGTCCCACGATCATCCTCCAGAATATTCAGCTGATTTCTATGCTGCTTACATTAATATTCTTCTTGGAGTTTTCTACACTGTCTGCCGGGATTTGAAAGAGCTCAGACATCTGGTGAGTGAGTATTCTGCTTAAAAAAAAAAAAAGTATGCCTTTTAATATTTTTCCACGTAGAAATGATGTGGGATAGGTTGGAAGCTGACAATTTATTATGGAAATTTTGATTTGGCCCTTTGAGGCTAATACACCATAAAATGGAAGAAATCTGTGGATTAATATAAATTTTGAACCGATTAGAAAACTTTCATTTATCTTTACTTAGGTCTTTTCCCTTGGCCTTGGGAGTGTTCCCCCCCCCCCTTTTTTTTCTAATTGTAGAAAATTTAGAACTCTGTTAAAATAAAAATGAAGAGTAGCAGAAAGGTATAAAAACTTAACAAAAAAATCAATAAAATATATTTTTTTTAAAAAAATGCCGAAACCGGTTTGGCTCAGTGGATAGAGCGTTGGCCTGTGGACTGAAAGGTCCTGGGTTCGATTCCGGTTAAGGGCATGTACTGGGTTGCGGGCATATCCCCAGTAGGAGATGTGCAGGAGGCAGCTGATCGATGTTTCTCTCTCATTGATGTTTCTAACTCTCTATGTCTCTCCCTTCCTCTCTGTAAAAAATCAATAAAATATATTTAAAAAATAAAAACTTAAACACTTAAATTTTTTTTATTGATTTCAGAGAGGAAGGGAGAGGGAGAGACAGATAGGAACATCAGTGATGAGAGAATCATTGATTGGCTGCCTCCTGCAAGCCCCTACTGAGCATCAAGCCTGCAATCCAGGCATGTGCCCTGACCAGGAGTTGAACCGTGACTTCCTGGTTCATAGGTCAACGCTCAACCACTGAGCCACGCCAGCCGGGCGAATAAATATTCTTTTAAAATACAAATAATTTCTGAGAGGATCATTGATAATTGGTGAATTATTTTAATAAAGTAGCATAGCTGCTTTTTATAGCCAGGACCCAGCGTTTTCTGGGGTTTTGATTTTATTTTTTAGCCTGGGGCTAGGTGGATGGCTCCTGGATGTTGAAGAATGGGAAGAGTGGGTATTAGGCAGCAGGGCAGAGAAGGATCTGGCACAGAAAAGCTGCATAATGTACAGGAAGACTTTTGATGCCTCACTCATAACTTAGCTCTCTCACATGCAACTGACCAACTCAAGGTAATCTCTGACTACTTCAAATGGTGTCATGACATTCTTAGATTTCAGATTTTTTCATGTATTTTTAAACTGTTTTTTGATGAGGAAGAGATTGTTCTGAAATGGTTGCTTATCTGTCCTTCAGCTATCAGTGGATTCATAAAGACAGTATATAATAATGTGTTTCGGTACGTAGTAGTTACTTTTGCTTATTTGCCATGTGATTGATTGTATAATAGGAAAAAAATGGTCCCTGAGAACTAAACTTAAAAAGATTGTAACATTTTATGAATAAAGAACCATGGTGTCTGGCTCGATAGCATATGCTCACAACTATTATACTATGTTACTTCTTAACACCTTTCATACCGCTCACGAGCTTTCTCATGTTTCGTGCGCCATCTGTTAAGGACCGCTCACGAGTTTTCTCGTTTTTCACCCGCCATCTGTTATGGACCTTAGATGTCAACACACTGTCTTGTCCACATCGAATGAAGCGATCTCATTGGTGGAAACCGTGCAGGTCAATCTACGAAAAACTATATAATTGCATGAACCCATAAAGCATTGCAGTTACATTGTATTTTGGTCATTTGAATAGTCTTCGTCTTCCAAGTTCCTGGCGCTTTTAGAAAACGTTTTACGCAGTACCATACGTTAAAAAAGTACTAGGAACTTTAATTGTTTAATTGTTTTTGTAAATAAAAATGTTATAATTATTGAAAAACGACACTTAAAGTGCATTATGATCTGTAGTTATGATGATTTAAATAACATGCAGTTTTCCCCAAAACGTGCCGTCCCTGGCGTATGTCTTAGAGATTTCTATGCGGTACGAAATGTGTTAAATAAGATCCAGCCTTTATTGAGTACATCCTGTGTGCCAGGCACTGTTATGAACCTTTTTATCATTATTAGTTCAATTAATTAATTTTTACAACAACCCTATGAAAGAAGGTACTGTCATGAATCCTCATTTTACAGATGAAGAAATTTCTTCCTTAGCCAGCTCTGTGATCTTGACCAAATTACGTAACCTTTTTGAACATGAGTTTTCTCTTGTCTTAAGTATATATAATACTTACTTCAAAGGAATTTTGTGAAGTAAAAAGAAAGGAATACATGTAAAATGCCTGATAACCTGTTGGTGATCTGTTAATTTTAGTTTGCTTTCTTCTGCTGAGCAAAAGTTTATGGGCTTAAAAATAGATTGAGATCTGCAAGAACATAAACCAGAGCCCAAGTATGGAGACTGCTAATACCTACTGTAGGTTTGTATCAGAGATTGAAGTCATATGAAGTCTGAGGCAGAAGAGTTGTCATCCTATTGACTGTCAGAGTTAATCTGACAGATAGCTGGGTGAATGGTGGCCTTCACCAATCTTTTATATCCTTAGGAGGCCCAGTGCACAAAATTCACACATGGGTAGGTTCCCTAGTGGCTGCTGGCTGCCGGCCACCGGCCGTGGCCTCCCTTCCCTGGCTGCTGGCTGCCCTCCAGGGCCTTCATTCTGTGCCGCCACCTGGTGGTCAGCACACATCATAGTGAGCGATCGAACTCCCAGTCGGTCAAACTCCTGAGGGAACAGTTTGCATATTAGGCTTTTATATAGATAGAAACTGATTGCTTTATGGATGAGGATGACTTTTTCACAGATAAGAGCTGTTCTTTGGTTATGGGTACTTAAGGGAGAGGTGGAGTGTTTAATTAGGACAATTAATCTAGTTAGCTTTGTATTTCTTTTATTTTTTCTTAGCTTTTGATTAAAGTACACTATACCTAAAGAAAAGCACAGAAACCATAAATATGTATTCCAATGTATTATCACAGAGGGAAAACACTTCTGTAAATATAATCCAGGTCAAACAGTAGAAAATTACCAGCATCTCAGGAGCCTACTTCATGCTTCCTCCCAATTTCTGCCTCTTCTTTCCTTCTGAAGTAATCACTGTTCTTACTTCTAATTTCAAAGATTAGGTTTGTTTGCTTTTGAACTTTCTTTAGATGAAAACATACAGAATGTGTTCTTTTTTTCTTTTTTGATCTATGTACTTTTGCCCAACATTTTACTTGGTATATTTATCCATGTTAAATGTAGCTGTGGCATATTCTTAAAACTTACATAGTCTGTAGACATGGAATAAACAGAAAGTGGTGTTTAACATGTTGTTTGCGGGTAGTTTTTATCACGCGCTAAGAGGTGGCGCGGGCCATTTTTGCTAATTTTTTGTGCAAATGGCAGCATTCAGTAAAATTACGATAGCTTTAGTTTACGTATTTATACGTTACCCGCATTCTACCGCTAGTCTATAAAAAACGTATTAATACGTGTCCCGCGCTCTACTACACTGGTAGAACGTATAAATATGTAAAACGTACAAATACGTTTCCTGCATATAGTGTGTTAAGACAGCTTTTAAGGGTGCTTTTACTTATGGCCTTGGGTAATTAAGAATTCTTTTTGTATCACAGCCACATTCATTGGTACTGACATGCTAGTCGTTCTGATTATTTTTTATATGTGGTAGTTACAAGAAGGCGAGAGTATTGGATGTTTTTAAATTTTATTTTAAAACTAGAGGCTCAATGCATGGAGATTCATGCAGGAATGGGCCTTCCTTCCCCTGGCTGCCGGCACCGACTTCACTCGGCCCGGAGCTGCCTTTCCGCCTTCCCACGCTGCCCAGAGGCCCAGAGCGGCTGGGGCAGCGCTGAAGGCAAACCTCCCGCCCCGCCCCCGGTTGCTTAGTGCCTGTGTATGCAAATTAACCCACCATCTTTGTTGGGCTAATTTGCATACTCTTGGTTGGCTGGTGGGTGTCGCAAATGTATGGTCAATTTGCACCTCTCTCTTTTATTAGTGTAGATTTTGGAAGCAATTTTAATTTATAGAAAAATTGCAAATATAGTGAACTTTCCCTCTTTTCCTCCCAAACACTTGAGAGTAAGTTTGTGACTTGATCACCCTGAATCTTAGTGGGCAGTTTCTACAAAGACATTCTTTTACAAAACCGCAGTACAACCATCAAAATTAGAAAATTGATTTATTGCTTCAATCTGATACTCAGACTCTATCAAGATTGGCCAGTTATTCCAATAATGTACTTCAGAGCAAAAGAATTCAGTTCAGAATCACATATTGCAATTAGTTGTCATTGCTCTTGAACTTTCATCTGGAACAGTTTCTCACTCTTTGACTTTCATGATCTTAAGACCTTTGAAGATTGTAGACTATTTGTTCAATTTGTTTAATGTTTCTTCATGAATAGATTTAGGTTGAGTATCTGACAGAAATATCACAGAAATGATGCAGTGTTCTCATTGCATCCTGTCAGGTTACAAGATTTGATTTTATCTCATTACTGATAATGTTCACTTTGATTGTTTGATTAAGGTGGTGTTTCCTTGGTAATTAATGTGTATTTTGTGTGGAGGCACTTTGAATCCTTGTAAATATTTTATTCCTCATCTGAATTTCAACTTATTTATTTTTTCATATCATCTGGCTTCAGGATATCCTGACAGCAATATCAAGGTGGTTCTCATCTAATCACATGAGTCCTTTAGAAGGGCGAGTTTTCTCTGGCTGATTAAAGAAATGGAAATCAGATATTTAAAGTTTTAACTTTTCTGTAAAATGGGAATAATAATGTCTACTTCATGACATCATTCGAAGGATTGAATAAATTAATGCATATAGAGCACTTAGAATAGTAAGATCTGGCACAGAGTAAGGACTCATTGCTTGATGAAAATTTCTATAAATTAATGTTAATGTCAATGTCCTCAGTTCTGATCTTTGTCCTGCTAATGTTTTTGAAATAAAATGTAGGTATTCTAAAAAAGGCAAAAAAGTTTAGAAATTACTTGTACTTGGCCATGGAATATGTTTTTATACTTAAACTTCATTGTATGTATTAGTTTTTTATTGCTGCAAAATAAATTACCACTGATTTAGTGGCTTACAACATCATAAATTTATTATCTCATAGTTCTGTAGGTCAGAAATCCAGACACTGTGTTGCTGGCTTCTGTGCTGAGGATATCACAAGGCTAAATTAAAGTTTTGGTTGAACTAAATTCTCATCTCGAGCCTCTGGGGAAAAACCACTTCTAAGCTCTTTTAGGTTGTTGATGGAATTGAGTTCCTCTTGGTTGTAACAGTGAGGTCCCAAGTTTCCTTGTTTGTCTCTCTCCGGCCTCCTAGAGCCCACCCACATTGTTTTCCACGTGGCCCTCTCCATCTACCTGCCAGCAAGGGCATGTTGAATCCTTTTATACCGAATCTCTTGACTTCTTTGACCAGCCAGAGGAAACTTTGCTTTTAAAGGGCTCCTGTGATAGGTCAGACTTATCTGATCATCTCCTTACTTTAACTCTCCCATAAATAGTATAGTTTTTAGGGAATTAATTGCATCTACAAAATCCCTTCACAGCAGTGCCTAAATTAGTGTTCCACTGAATAACAGAGGTGTGTGTACTCTAGCAGCCAGGAGTCTTGGGGTGTATCTTACAATTCTGCTTATTACAATGTACATGTATCAGGTTATTTTCTAACAAATTATTTCAAATGCAACAGTGAAGTCTTTCTGAAAATCTCACTGAGAAGTTAGAAAAGCTTCCCAAATTGCCTATCCTATTTTGTGGCAACCTACTCAGTATTCATTGTAGATTCTTTTGTTTCTTGAAGTAATGCAAGTTTTTCTTTGCTGTATAAGCAAAATACAGGTACACGGGTTGGGTTTCAGATGACCATCCTATCTAATAAAGAGGTAATACGCAAGTTGACCATCACTCCAACACACAAGATGGCCACCCCCATGTGGACACAAGATGGCTGGCAGGAGAGGGCAGTTGTGGGCGACCATGCCAGCAGGGGAGGTCAGTTGGGGGTGACCAGGCTAGCAGGGGAGGGCAGTTAGGGGCAGTCGGGCCAGCAGGGGAGCAGTTCGGCGTTGATCAGGCTGGCAGGGGAGTAGTTAGGGGGTGATCACGTTGGCAGGCAGAAGCAGTTAGGGGCAATCAGGCAGGCAGGCGAGCAGTTGGGAGCCAGCAACGGTCCAAGATTGGAGAGGGTGCAGGCTGGGTGTAAGGACACACACACACACACACACACACACACACACACACCCTCCCCCCGTGCACAAATTTCGTGCATTGGGCCTCTAGTACTTAAGTATTGCAGTAAAGCAAGTATCACGATAAGTCAAGTTGTAACTTTTTTGCTGGTAGAGGGTCTTACCTTCAATTTGTAAAAAACACAACACCTGTGAAGTGCAATAAAACTAGGGATGTGTGCCGAAACCGGTTTGGCTCAGTGGATAGAGCGTCGGCCTGCGGACTGAAAGGTCCCAGGTTCGATTCTGGTCAAGGGCATGTACCTGACTTGTGGGCACATCCCCGGTGGGAGATGTGCAGGAGGCGGCTGATTGATGTTTCTCTCTCATCGATGTTTCTGACTCTCTATCTCTCTCCCTTCCTCTCTTTAAAAAATCAATAAAATATATTTAAAAAAACAAAAACAAAAAACTAGGGATGTGTGTATTTTCTGTTTCACCAGAATCAGGCTTTGATAACATGGCATCCTTATTGGTTTAGAAGCAAATTCCCAGAACATCTCAGATCCACAATCATAAATTCAGGCAGTGGAATCTCTGTGTGCCTGTATGCAAATTATATTTTTCTTCTCTTCCTTCAGCTGATAAATGGGCATAATGAAAGTTTAGTTGTCTTGAATGAGGTAACAGATGGTTATAATTAACTGTTGTTAATTACGCTCCTTCTGTTATTATTAGGAATACTAGTGTTCCCTGAGCAATTGGTCATTTTTTAATAAAGTTATGGCTCTCCTCCCTTCCCTTTACATTGATGAGATTAGTTAAGAGTAAATTATATACTTAAATGGTAATGAATAATGGGAAGTTATATGGGAGAATGTACAATGGTTGTGAAAATTTATAATATAAAAAATTCATCTAAAATTATTTTTGCTTGGGCTTTGGAATTATTTTTGTGATTTTGTTAGTAGCCTTTATATGTATTTTTACTCTCTGGGTGGTTTAAAATACCAGTGGGCTTGAATTTAGATTTGTTATGTATAACTCCAATACAGTTAAGTGGGAATTTGCCTATATTTGAGGATTAACATAGGAGAAGTGGGCATAATATTGGAGAGCATATTTGAATGTTAATAGTCAAAGTTGTGAAAAGTATTTCGTATTTGACAAATATTTTGTTTTTAAAATTCCACTTCTTAGTAAGGGCTCACTTTTGTAGGTGTAGTTAAGTATAGAGACTGTGTTTGGACAGTTACATGTACTCAATTTGCTTAAACTACCTTTCAGTAGAATTCAATGTTGATTCATGGAAAACTACTAAGTGATTATGATTAATCATTGCGTCTCAGACTTTAGGATACATGGAATTCCTAGTGAGATTATTAAAACATAGATTCTTGGGTCTCATCCTCAGGATTCTGACCAAGTGTGCCTGGGAGGATGTTAAGAACTTAGATTTGTAACAATCTCAGGCCGTGCTGGCAGTCGAAATAGTTTGAGTTGTACTGCACTAGAGGTTTAATTTGTGAGAATGATCAGACTTTGGAAGTTAACAGGTTAATTCTTTGGGCTAGGGGTATTTTATTTGTGTTTTATGTTCCTTTGTAACATTATTATGAGTTAAAATTACAAATTTTGCTTTGTTGTATTACTTTATATCTAGGGGCTAATAGGCAGGATTTAGCCAATTAAGGAATATTTTTCATATTGTTTTACTGCTATTATTGATATTTGCTGTTTTATTATCCTATATAATAAAAGCCTAATATGCTGTGTCTGGTCATCTGGTTGGTCATTTAACTAATCAAGGTGTAATATGCTAATGGTATGCTAAGGCCACTCAACTGCTTGCTATGATGGGCACTGACCACCAGGGGACAGACGCTCCAACTGGTAGTTTAGCTTGCTGCTGGGGCACGGCCGATCCCCTGCTGGCTAACCTCTCGCATCCTTCCCTGACCCCAGTCATGCACCAGTGGGTCCCTCGGCCTGGCCTGCGCCCTCTCGCAATCTGGGCTGAGGGACTTCCCCACCCCCTCCCCGTCCCCCAGTGCATGAATTTCATGTACCGGGCCTCTAGTTGTAGTAATAAGCTTTAATAACATTTTACCTGAGAAATTAAATCACAGTAAAATTGCTTGAATAGTTTAAGATTTTTACCTGAAAAATAATTCATAATTGTGGTAGATAACTATTATTTTTCTTTGTTTCTAGGCAGTACTTAATTTTCCTAAATATTGTGAACCCGTGGTTAAAGGAGAAGGTAACTATATAATTTTATCTATTAACTTTAAAAAGCTTTTTATAAGCTCTAAATTATTGAAATTTTCTTCATTTTGGGTAGCAGGTGAACGTGATACTCGCAAACTCTGGAGAAATATCGAACCTCATTTGAAGAAAGCCATGCAGACTGTTTATCTCAGGGAAATATCAAGGTAATTTTTTGTTTAGTATGTTTATATCTTTTATTTGGTTACTTATTGTACAGTTTTCCTTTACTTTCTTCACATTGGAAAAAACTAGAGGTTTGAATTACTTCTTGTGTTTTGGGGATGGACAGACAATTTTTAACCAGTATGCTACACACTTTGGAACAATTGCAAAATGTAAAATATCTGGGTAGGTACAGCAAAATCAATTTCAGCCTTTTGAAAATACGTTTATGTGAGATATTTGAATGGTATCATGAAAATTTGATTATTAAAGAAATATGTAAATCAAATCATAAATCTACCTTTGTCTTTCATTAGATTTTCATAGTAATGAAACTCCTCAGGTGATAAGGTGGCACATAGTATAGTGGGAAGTACATGGTTTTGATTTCCAGCTCAGCCATTTTTTGTCTTAGGGGTCTGAGCAAGTCACTTAAAAATGCCAGTCCTGCCCAGCTGGTATGGCTGGGCATGGTCTTGGTTTGATTTCCGGTCTCACACCCATCTTTACCCTTTTCACTCTTTCTAATCACATAGAATTTCTGGTCTATCCTGTGTGTGTGTGTGTGTGTGTGTGTGTGTGTGTGTGTATGTATTTATTTCTCTGTATCTCTAAAAAAATTTTCAAATATGTACATACGTAGTTTTATATATGCAAAGGCAGCTACTTCTCTTTGCAATTAATATATGGTCTGTAATATGTTTTTTTTCACAGAAAGGTATAGAGCACAGAAATAAGCATTGCTAATCTGACCTCCTGCCTAACTGAAGCATTTTGAAAACCTTTTTCTTTAATGAATGACTTGCACCCATTTATATTTATTGATATAAAGTATATTTGTTTTATTAGCTTTATCGTGTTAATTTGCTAAATTCCTTTAGTAATCATTTTCTTTGTCATTTTTGAAAAAAATTGTTGTTTGTTAGGATAGTTTGCATTTTTACTCCAGGTGGTTACTTTTCTAGTCATATTATATATAACTAGAGGCCTGGTGCATGGATTCATGCACCGGTGGGGTTCCTCGACCTGGCCTGCGGGGATCGGGCCAAAACCAGCTCTCTGACATCCCCCGAGGATTCCCAGATTGTGAAAGGGTGGTTCTTGTGTGACACACCCCAGAATCGGGCTCCCTCCTTTCTGGTTCTGGTGCATCACCCAAGAACCACAGCTGCAAAGTCACCGCAGCTCTGCAGCTCCTGCGTTGAGCATCTTCACCTTGGTGGTCAGTGTGGTCTTAGCTCCCAGTCGGAGTGTCTGCCCCCTGGTGGTCATTGCACATCATAGCTACTGGTCAAACAATTGCTTAGGCTTTTACATATATACTAGAGGCCCAGTGCATGGGATTCCTGCACTGATGGGGGGTGTGGCATAGGGGATTGGCCCGCTGCAGAAGCACCCACTCATCCCAGTTAGTTGAGGGGTGCCCCCACTGTGGGAGCGCACTGACCACCAGGGGGCAGCTCCTGCATTGAGCATCTGCCCCTTGGTGGTCAGTGTGCGTCATAGCAACTGGTCGACTGGTCGTTCTGGTCGTTACATTGTTTGGGCGCTGTGTTTTTATTATATAGGACTAGAAGCCCAGTGCGCGCAATCACGTGTCCCCGCCCACCAGCGTGGCCTCACCGTGCTCGCAGCCCCACCCACCCGCACCAGTCTTTGGTCATTACAGCGTTAGGGCCACAGGCCTTATATAATATAGATAGATGTCCTCCCTTTTTTCTCACAATGTGGCATAAAGGACCAGTAAGACTTTGCAATAGTATAGTAGAGAAATAGCATTCTAAGATTGGGGATATCTACTTATCCATTTGAAAGTGCTCAAATTGCTACAAGTTAAATGACTCATTCATTTCTCCCCCCTCCAATATCCTTAACCCCCTTCATCCATGTAAAGTAAATTTTACTAAATTAAAAAATAATAATCACATATATCATATTTCCTAATTGAGATTAAATACTTCGGATAAGCAGAATAAAGTCATAGAAGGCTAGATCCTGACTTAAGCTGTTTTTGTTGAAATGTATGTTAGTTTTATATAACTTTTATAAGCAGTTTGTACAATTACGAACTATGAATTCAACCTGGTTTATCTTAAAATTCTAGTCTATTCTGTGGCAATTAATACAACTATTGTGACTCTGATTCATTTCTGGAAATTGATATTTATTTAGAACATGGAATGACATTTTAGTCAGGCAGATCTCAATTGAAACGTTGGTTCCACCACTTAGAGCAGTGGTTCTTAACCTTCTGGCCCTTTAAATACAGTTCCTCATGTTGTGACCCAACCATAAAATTATTTTAGTTGCTACTTCATAGCTGTAATGTTGCTATTGTTATGAATTATAATGTAAATATCTGATATGCAGGATGGTCTTAAGCGACCCCTGTGAAAGGGTAGTTCGACCGCCAAAGGGGTTGCGACCACAGGTTGCGAACCGCTGACTTAGAGGCTTGCAGCCTTTGCAAATTAGTTAACCTCTTTGACTCAGTTTTGCCATTTCTAAAAAAAAGAAAAGAAATACAGTTTATGAGTAGTAAAAGGGATATGTTAAGGGATATGGTTCATAGTAGTAAATATTTAGTAAATATTATAGTCTCTTCTTTTCCCATTAAAGGTGGTCAGTTTTTCCCTGGTTCTTTGAGAGTTAAATAATAACATTAGACGGGTAATTACTATATAAGAAAAACCTTATGACTTTAAAGTATCTCAAAGGAATGTGAATATGCCTTCTAATCTGAAGCACCATCAACTCTAAGGTGGAAGAAATGCTCTATTTTGAAAGTCAGCTTGTTAGACTACGTTTGCTCTGCCCATAGGTTACTAGTAGCCTATCAAAATTTCCTACTTGCTGTATTCCCAGAATTTTCAACTATGTTTATAGATTTGAAAAACTATATATTTTGATTTAATATATTTAGTTGTTCTGATCTGGCATTTACTTTTAAATTAGCATTTTAAGAGCTTTTTAAGAGACTTAGAGCTGGAGAGGGTCCTTACAGATCATTGCATCTAATTACCTTATTTTTTTTGTCACCTGAGAACATGCTTTTTTTTGTTGTTATTGTTAAGGGGGGAAGGAAGGGAGAGCAAGAGAAAGAGATGGATAGATTGCCTCCCACACACTCCCCTACTGGGGATCAAACTGGTACCTTTTGGTGTATGGCACGACACTCCAATCAACTGAGCCACACTGACCAGGGCTAATTGCCGTATTTTTTGATGAGAAGATTATTGATTTATTCAAGGTCATACAGCTAAAACTTTGGTCTTCCAGGACAGTCTTTACACTATGGTGTGTTCCTTATGAATTTGATTTGACTTATCATAATTACTTCATAGTCTTAATATTTGGGGCTGTTGAATAGTTTTCATTACAAGTAAGATCAGAGTGGGACCGTTGAAATATCATGAACTCTGCAGACATCTACAAGGATTCAGTTCTTAGCTCCAGTACTGACTGATTGGGTATCCTGGGGCAACTTAACTTGTAGGCCTCGGTTTTCTGATACAGTGATACTTATTATAACACATTGCGGACAGATCATGAGAATTTGCATGTTTTCTGTTCTAAGGCTTGTGGCCAATCACGAGAATTCTTTTTTTATATGTGTGTGTGTGTGTGTGTGTGTGTGTGTGTATCCTATCTAATAAAAGAGAAAAATGGTAATTGGCGTACGACGATACCCTTTTCATTGGCTAATCAGGGCTATATGCAAATTAACTGCCAACTAAGATTGGCAGTTAACTGCCAACAAGATGGCGGTTAATTTGCATATGTAGGCACAATGCCGGGAGGTGAAAGGGAAAGCAGGAAGAAGCCCCCTGCCACTGACAGTGATAAGAAACCCAGGGGGAGCTAAGAGCTGGGGGGCAGGGCAAAGGCGGCCCTGGGGCCGCCTTTGCCCTGCCCCCCAGCCATGATCAGAGAATCAGGCGCCTTTTCCGCCCTGGCCAGTGATAGCAGGAAGCAGGTGTGGAGCCAGCGATGGGAGCTGGGCACGGTCGAAGCTGGCAGTCCCGGGAGCTAGGGGTCCCTTGCCTGGGCCTAAAGCGAAGCCCACGATCGCGGGGCCGCTGCAGCTGCGGGTCCCCGCTGCCCGGGCCGGACGCCTAGGCCAGAGGCGTTAGGCTGGGCAGGGGTGGAGCCTGCAACCGCGGGGAGCTGGGGGTCCCCTGCCCAGGCCTGACACCTCTGCCGGAGGCCTCAGGCCTGGTCAAGGGGCCGATCCGGTGATTGGTGATCGGAGGGTGATGAGGGTCAACTCCTCTGGCCGAGGCATCAGGCCTGGGCGGGGGGCTGAGCCGGGGATTGGGGGGATATGATGGTCCCCTTGCCCAGGCCTAAAGCCTGGGTCAGAGGCGTCAGGCTTGGGCGGGGGGTGGAGCAAGCGATCAGAGGGAGATGGGGGTCCCCTGCCCAGGCATGATTCCTGGGCCAGAAGCCTCAGGACTGGGCGGGGGCCAGAGCCAGTGATCAGGGGGAGATGGGGGTCCCTTGTCCAAGCCTGACACTTCTGGCGGAGGCGTCAGGCCTGAGCAAGGGGCCGATCAGGTGATCGGAGGGTGATGGGGGTCTACGCCTCTGGCCGAGGCATCAGGCCTGGGCTGGGGGCAGAACCAGTGATGGGGGGAAATGAGGGTCCCCTGTCAGAGGCGTCAGGCCTGGGCAAGGGGCCGATCCTGCGATTGGAGGGTGATGGGGGTCAACGCCTGAGGGCTCCCAGTATGTGAGAGGGGGCAGGCTGGGCTGAGGGACACTCCACACACACACACACACACACACACACACACACACACACACACACACACCCAGTGCACGAATTTCGTGCACCGGGCCCCTAGTGTGTGTGTGTGTATATATATATATATTAGAGGCCCGGTGCACAAAATTCGTGCACTGGGGACAGAGGGGGTCCCTCAGACTGGCCTGAACCCTCTCCAGTCTGGGACCACTGGGGGATGTCTGTCTGCCAGCTTAGACCCAATACCCCTGGGGATCGGGCCTAAGCTTGCAGTCCGGGAGGATCGGGCCTAAGCCTGCAGTCGGATATCCCTCTCACAATCTGGCATCCTTCACTCCTTACTGCTTGGATTACCACTCGGCTCGCTGCTCATAAGCACTGCCACGGAGGTGGAAGAGGCTCCCACCACCTCAGCTGTGCTCGCCAGTCGTGAGCCTGGCTTCTGGCTGAGTGGCGCTCCCCCTGTGGGAGCACACTGACCATCAGGGGCAGCTCCTGCATTGCGCATCATAGCGACCAGTCATTCTGGTCATTCTGCCGTAGTGGTCACTTAGGCTTTTATTATATAGATATATTTTATTGATTTTTTTACAGAGAGGAAGGGAGAGGGATAGATAGTTATAAATATCGATGAGAGAGAAACATGGATCAGCTGCCTCCTGCAACCCCCTACTGGGGATGTGCCTGCAACCAAGGTACATGCTTTTGACTAGAATCGAACCTGGGACCATTCAGTCCGCAGGCCAACGCTCTACCCACTGAGCCAAACCAGTTAGGCACAAGAATTCTTTAAAAAGATATTATCTTGTAAGAACATGTAATAAATAACTTCAAAATGCAATGGGTATTTAATTTTAAAGTGTGCATTTAACATTCTATTGTACTCGTTCAATAGAAACTTATCTGGCCCCTGGGTAAAGCTAGCAATAAAACTACTGGTCCACAATGTGTTAAGAGATTGTTACTGAGTTTAGAAATGGTGTATAACAATTTTATCTCATATGGTAACTGGAACATTGGGAGTTTTATTGAATGACATGATATTATTTATTTGTTGGTACTTTTTGATAGCTTTACAATTGTGATCAGAGGAAAAGAGACTTAAGAAAATTAACATTTGGATATCTCTCTCTCTCTCTCTCTCTCTCTCTCTCTCTCTCCCTCTCTCTCTCTATATATATATATATAAAAAAAGCATAATATGCTAATTAGCCCGGATAGCCGGACGACCTTCCAGACAAAGCCGGGGCTGAGCCCCTTGCACGAATTTCGTGCATTGGGCCTGTAGTATATATATAAAAGCCTAATATGCAAATTGTCCCCTTGGGAGTTTGACCAGGAGTTCGATAGCTCTCTATGATGTGCACTGACCACCAGGGGGCGGCACAGAATGAGGTGAGGCACTTGCCAGCAGCTGGATTCCAGGGAAGGGAGACCCCGGTGGCCCTGATTGCCAGCCAGGCTTACGGACCCTACCTGTGCTTGAATTTCGTGCACTGGGCCTCTAGTTGATATATAAGATACATTGTTCTGATATATACTTCATGATTCCATAGAGTATAAACATGTATATTGCATATATATATATATATATATATATATATATATATATATATATCTTGTCTTGTTTATAGGGAAATTGAATCTATTTTGTCAATAATAAATTTTAGTTTTTCTAGGGCTCTGTTTTAAGTATGGTATTTTGATGTAGTATTTTTTTAAACTCTTAATTTCTATTTTCTTTCAGTTCACAATGGGAAAAGCTACAGAAAGATGACACAGATCCAGGACAACTGGAAGGTATCTAGGAAATATTGAAACAGTTACCAGAAACCCTATTTTATTACTAATAATTAAGATACTAAAGTTAATGCCACAGATAACATTAGTCAGTAGTGTTATAAAAATATATTTACTCTTTAAGCTATAGTGATATTTTAATTGATTTTCCTTTAAGTGAAACTCTAATATGAGGAAGTAAAGTTTGTATACCAGTTTTCTGAATGTTGGATTGTATCATGTGAAAATCAAGCAGTTTTTATTTTATTAAATGCTTTTGTTAAAACAATTACATAATTTCATCTCAGTATGTATGTATTTCATGAGTTTTAATGAATAAAATTCAATTTTTAGTTAACCCAGTTTGTAGGATACATTTCAGTTGACTATGTTTTTAAAGCTTTGTGCTTTTGTTTTCTTTAAAGAAATTATTACTTTGGACTTATCCCAATAGAACAGCTTTTACTTAAAAAATAAGCAGATACCTAAAATATTATTTTAAAAATAGATCAGTGCCTAGTAGTTGGGGGAACTGGTATGAAATGAAATGGTGCTGAGATTCTGCTTTGTCTGTTTTGGTTTCTCAGTGCTCCTGATGCTATACAAGTGATTTTTAATTGTATGTTTTAATGGAAAGAAATAGATGTTAGAGTTAGAAAGTCTATAATAATTGGTTGACACTACTCCCTAACTGTGTGATCTTGAGTCCAACTTAGTGTCCTCATCTAAAAAATGGGAAGAATATCTAGCTTTAAGTTATAGCAAATTCAGAGATGCTTAAGTAAAGTACCTAGCACAGTGCCTGACATATACTGTATTTTCATTAACTATCAGATTCCTTATTTCCTTGTAAAAATCAGTGCTGCCTGAGTGACCCAGTTGTTTTATTTATCCATTCATTCAATTATTTCATTTGTGAAAGGCACTCAGATACAAAAAGAAAAAAAAAAGAAAAAATTAGACATGGCTCTTTCAGTGAACAATTTAGCTTGGTAAGAAATATAATTTTAGTATAATTAACTGTTCAGTCCTCTATAATAAAAGCCCAATATGCAAATCGACCAAATAGCAGAACCACTGGTGGAACGACCGGTTGCTATGATGTGCACTGACCACCAGGGGGCAGGCACTTAACGCAGGAGCTGCCCCCAGCCCACAGACCGTAGGCCAGCCAAGGCGGGTGCCAGCAGCGGGGGAAGGCCTCCCCCCACAGATTGGCCCTGATCGCCTACCCATGCATGAATTTCGTGCATCGGGCCTCTAGTCTATATAATAAAAACCTAAGAGACCATCATGGCGGAATGACTGGTTGCTATGATGCTCCCTGACCACCAGGGGGCAGACGCTCAATGCAGGAGCTGCCCCTTGGTGGTCAGTGCACTCCCATGGGGGGTGTGCTGCTCAGCCAGAAGCCGGCTCACGTCTGGCGAGTGCAGCTGCTCTGGCAGGAGCCTTTCACAACTCCATGGCAGCACTACTGAGCTGTAGCCGCTGGTGCCAGCGAGCCGGGATGAGCCCGAGTGGCGCCTGACCCCTATTTAGGCTCCTCCCTGTCCGCCTGCCACTTGGTGCACTGCTACATCCCCCCAAGGGATCCCAGACTGCGAGAGGGATGTCTGCCTGTCGGCTTAGGCCTGATCCCGGTGCCGTTCTCTCTAGAAGGCAGTCAGTCTGAATAACTCAGTGACTCAGGGAAGCGCAGAGAACTCAGGGTGAGCCTGCTCCGGCGCTTGACTCATCCATTCGATGGTGTTCACAGGACAGACCGTGTTGGCCCAGCCTGTGCACATGCAGCAGCTGCTGAAGCTCAAGCAGCAGGCTCTGCAGCAGCAGAAGGCCATCCAGCCACAAACCGGCAGGCGGACATCCCCCGAGGGATCCTGGACTGCGAGAGGGCACAGGCGGGGCTGAGGGGAACACCTTGCCCCCAAGTGCACGAATTTTGTGCACTGGGCCTCTAGTGTAATTATAAGTAATGATTATAGATATAAAGTTATGTGGGCCATAAGTGGAAACAAAACAAAACCCCACAAACTAGGAATTCAGAGTAGAGAGGTTTTTCTATTTTGGTGTGAGAGGAGCATCAAGGGAATGTTTAATGGAGAGTGTGGCTTTGAAGGGCAGCTTGGGTAGCATTTAGACCAGAATAGGAGGAGCCAAACAAGAATACAGTGGGGCCTTGACTTACGAGTTTAATTCGTTCCGAGACCGAGCTCGTTAAGGAGCTCGTTAACTCAAAGTACTCTGTCAACTCAATGCAAAAAATTGGCCGAGAGACAGCTGGTATCTCAAAAAACTCGTTAGTCGGGACACTCGTAAGTCAAGGCCCCACTGTAATAGAATGAGCATAGCATATTAATGATAATGTTCACTACCACCACTACCATTATCATGGCACTTTATGCTCAAGGAATAGGTGATTTTGACTAGATAATGTGGTATGAAAGTAAAAAGATAAGAGATGAAAATAAAAGAGATACTTAAGATCTAATGGTAGCCTGTTAAATACCTTCATGAAAGTTTTTTGTTGTGTAGGTCTCTCAGCATATACTCATGTGGAACTTCCTTATTACTCTAAGTTTATTTTAATTGCTGCATACCTTGCTTCATATAATCCATCAAGAACTGACAAGAGGTTCTTCCTTAAGGTAATAATTACTTCTTTTTACTTTATTTTTGAAGATCCCATGAATAGTTTGAAATTTCTCAATATCTAAATTTCTAAGGGTCAGAGATTAGAATAAGAGATTGCTAAATATGTATTTAGGATTCATCCTCTAAGGCTTTAAATTAAGATCAAAACCCGAGTGGGAAAAATCGTTTCAAGGAAGAGCTCAGGTATATCATAGGTGATAATTCTATATTTTAAAAATGCATCATGATTTGTTTAAAGTATGAGAGATGGGAATAATTTTAAGGATGCTAACTTCTTTGTTGTTCTAAAGCTCCTGCTGTAGTGTCATGCACTCATACATCATTATCTAGGATATTCAGGAACCTCTTCTGCATATACATTAACTGAATAAATCCCATTTTAGAATTATGTTCTTTTTGAAAAAATATAATATGCAATTTTATTTATTATTAAATGTACTTGTAATAAGCTTTCATATATTTATTTTTGCCTACCTCTCCCTCCAGTCTTTTGTTTCATGAGGACAAGGACCACATTAAGTTCTTTTAGGAAGTATCACTATTTTATTTTAAAAGCTTCTTCTTTACATACCAAAGTAATCTATACATATGAAATCTAAGTCAAATCAAGGCTAAAATATGTTGATATTTTAAAGTGATATTTTAGGTGGGCGAGTAGAATAAAATAGAAAAAAAAGCCTAAGATACATAAATTAGTGTTATCTGTGCCATGTTTTAAACAAATTATGTTTTCTGTTTTTATGCAATACTATCTTTATTTTAATCTTAAAAATTATTTGCCTTAAATGCAGCATCATGGGAAAATCAAGAAAACCAATTTTCTAAAGAAACATGAAAAGGTATTTTCATTTTAATTTCTCTAATGGGAAAAACTCATGAATTTAGGACACTATGGGAAGTGGATAAATTCATACCTTTATTAGTCATGTGGATATAAGAAGTTACTTTTATTGCTATGGTACCATTATAATATTGTACTAACATTCTGTTATGCTGAATACAGTGATTGAAGGGCACATTCAAGGGAACTGGTACTAGAGATGAAAAAGTCTGTGTTTTAAATTTATATTTTCTCTAGCTGCTTTAAATTCTTTTCTCCTTTTCCTTTAGTGTTTTTAAAGTTTCACTGTGGTGTGTCTGGGATTGTGGAGGAATAGCCTCACTCACCAGTTCCCTAAGGGAAGGAAGCACATCCATTCACCTCTGTATCTCAGCACTTGGTGATATTTGATAGATGCTTATTTTAAAAATGAACAAATTTAATGAGTGAATGAAGAAAATCTAAGAATGAACAAAAAGCTAAGAATTTTATTTTTTAGACAAAATCAATTAAAAAATTTGAGAAGGGAGGTATATATGAGTCCTGCTGATGAGAGGACTGTGAAAGAGCTGGCACTTTAGACCATGTTTGTGGAATGAGTGGGTTTGTGCAAATCTAGGAAAACGTCGGTGTTGAGAGAGCAACTGCCATCATGAAGATGTCTGTAGATGAACTCTAGTTCTTCTGATGTTATTCTTAGAGATTTGACTTTGACTTTTATAGTAGTAGCCCTTTTGTCTTTCATTCATGTTGTTTTAAAATGTGAACTGTAAGTAATATTTTTAGAACTATTAATGTCGAAGAAATACATTTTCTAGTCTGTGGCACAAAGAGGAATGGTGAGATATAAGTGATAATTTCTAGGCTAGGAGTTAGGACCACGACCCTGCTTTTGGTTATGTTCTATCTTGACAAATGACTTGGCTGTCACTTATCATCTGGTTACAACAGTAAAAAAGGGGTAATATTTAGGACGAGGCTGGATGACTTGTGAATCCGTTAATATTTGTTGATGTTAAGTCAGAAAATCTTGGAGAAAATATTAAAGGATAAATCATGATTTTATCAGGCAAAGTTTTTGTGTAGAGACTGCAAGTTGGATTTGTTAGCATCTTTGGGGAACTGTAAATATTGTGATACTGGGAATTTATAGTAGAAAGAGTGAGTCCTCTGCTTTAAGAAGAAAATCCATTTTCTTTTTTCTTACAGACAAGCAATCATCTCCTCGGACCAAAACTGTTTCCACTTGATAGATTATTAGCAATATTATATAGTATCGTGGACAGCAGAGTTGCTCCAACAGCAAATATATTTTCCCAGGTAAGCTTTGTGATAGGCTGTTAGCTATCATCCTTATCTTTATGGAATTTTCAGGTAGAATAGTTGGTAGAGTTCCAGGCATTGAGAGGTTTGATCAGCATGAGTAATTTGGTCTAGGTAAGTAATTGAAAATTCCAAATCTTTAAGGATATCACTGAATTTGCATACAGGTATAACCACATGATCAAAACAGTTTAATTTTCTATTTTTTTTTCTTTTTTTAATTACAGAATTTTTAAATTAAGCAATTATAATGACCTTGACAATTAAACAAAAGGCTTCATGATTATTGATGAAGTATAATATAAAAATATAATTTAATGAAAACAAAAATATTAAAATTTTATTTGCAAGTAAGTAAAATTATTCCTATTCCTCAAATATACCTTTTAGGTTGACATGCATTTTTACAAAAATGCTGTTATCTTCAGAATGATTAAGTTCTCAAATTTTTCACTAGATGGCAGCAGTAGCATTAAAAATAGGAACCATGACATACTTAATAAAGTTAAGATTTTTTAATTGCCATTTAAAAAAAAACTTAATTATTAAAAATATAGTCATAGTACATTTCTTATATGGTCCAGAAAAACAATCCTGATCTCATGGATATGAATGGGTAGAGGAGAAAAAAATGTGACTAGTATTTATTGAAAAACAAAGTCACCTGACTTTGTTGCAATGTTGTTTTATGTATAAGTTTTTAGGTTGAGAAATCTGTAAATAAAGCATTTACATTTTTATTCACTGCAAATAAATTTGGTTCCTGAATGAATGTTAGACTTTGTAATCAATATCTGGTGGAAACTTTTAATTCTTCATTCAAAGAAGCCTTTGAGAACCAAATATATATGTTCTCATTTAACTCAACATTTAAGTTAGATCATTTTTATGTCACCATTTATAAAAAATTTTATATACCTTTACTGTGTTCTTGAAGAAAGGTAATGTAGTCAGTTATTAGGCTGTGCATATAACTAGCTAAATAGGTAGGTAGATTGGCAGCCCTAATGCCAATCGTTTAAAAAACCCAATTCAGTTTTAATCTATATTGCAGGGAAGTTTTTCCAATATATGTTTTAGAAATGCTTTGTCTGAAAATAAAGTAATTTTAATCAAACTTTACATTTTATTAATAGCTTTCTACATACAATACATTGATGTTTATTTTTGCTGCTGCAATAACTATAAAATAGATATTATGACAGTGATGGCGAACCTTTTGAGCTCGGCGTGTCAGCATTTTGAAAAACCCTAACTTAACTCTGGTGCTGCCGGGAGCCGGTCCATCCTTGCTGTTTCAAGGGACCTGGCATATATGGCATACGGTTCTTAATATGTTTGCTCACCTTCTTGGTGCTGTGTTTTAACCAAGGTCACCTCTCCGAGAAAGGTTGAATCCCCAGGTAGGGATTTTCCCCTGAAGTTAGGGAGGGAATAAAACCCCTCAACTAAGTGCCAGGCGGGTAATTAATCCCTTTAACTACGAACAATCATGCTTAAACTACATAATCTTTTCTCCCTGGAATGGAGATAAGAAACGCCCTAACCTTTGTAATAGAGATTGATAGGATTGAATCAACTGGTATAAATACAGTTGTAACAAGACAGAAACACTCAGAACTTAGAACAGAATCAAGAAGACAGAACCTACACGGAGCCTAGAGACAGAAGAACTTCGCTGGAGAGAGCATGCCGGAGGATCCTGGAGAGGGACTGGCCTCGGAGCCTAGAGACAGAGCCTAGCGGGAGAACATGGCAAGGGATCCTGGACTGAACCTGACTACAGAGATTGGCAGGAGAACCTGACTGGAACCTGGACACTGAACCTGACTGGAGAGCCTGGACAGAACCTGGCTGGAGAACCTAGCGAGGGAACATGGCTACAGAACCTCGCTGGAGATCCGAAGCAGAACCTCTCTGGAGATCCAGACCAGAACTTGGCTGGAGATCCGGGCTAGAGATCCTGGCTAGGCTGCTGATCAACTGAACCCTGTCTCCGTGTCATTCCTTCTTCGCCGACTCCGTCCACACCTTTGGGGAACCCCTGGACCCGCTGGGGTTGGACCCCGGCATATGGCGCCCGAACAGGGACCCCTAGTTAAGCCCCACTCTCGGGACGGACAGGACTCCACCGTAGGAAGAGGGTGGATAGTCTTCGCCGACTCCGTCCACACCTTTGTGAAACCCTGGAACAGGATTCCCCTAGGTAAGCCCCCTCCCCCCATTGAGAACCCCCACACTCGGTACGGATAGGACTCCACCAGGGTGCTACAGACCCCCCTATAGAGGATAAGTAGGGTAAGAAGGTGGATAGTACAGAACTTAGATTGAGAAGATGTGCCTTACTGAGTCCAAAGAAAGAAGACTCTGTATTGATTCTTAGATTGAGAAGATGTGCCATACTGAGTCCAAAGAAAGAAGACTCTGTATTGATTCTTAGATTGAGAAGATGTGCCATACTGAGTCCAAAGAAAGAAGACTCTGTATTGATCTTTAGATTAAGAAGATGTGCCATACTGAGTCTAAAGAAATAAGACTCTGTATTGATCTTTTAACACATATGCTTGCTAGCAGAGGAATTAAGGTTACTCCCAGTCAGACAGAACATTTTATACAAGAAGTATGTCCATGCTTTTCTGAGGAAGGAAAGGTAAATGTAATGGCATGGGAGAAGGTAGGCCCAAGGAGCCTTATCCTTAACCCCACTGCAGCCTTTCCACCCCGGGAAAGTGCAGGATTGGCAAGCTCTCCCTGGGGTGATAGATCAGGACTCAGGTAATAGCAGAAAGCGCCAATCCTACTCTTAAAATGGATATAAGAGAGCATTTGAGGTTTTTCTTTTTAATGCTTGCTTTTAAAAAATAAAAAGGGGAATTTGCCGGGAGCCAGTCCATCCTTGCTGTTTCAAGGGACCTGGCATATATGGCATACGGTTCTTAATATGTTTGCTCACCTTCTTGGTGCTGTGTTTTAACCAAGGTCACCTCTCCGAGAAAGGTTGAATCCCCAGGTAGGGATTTTCCCCTGAAGTTAGGGAGGGAATAAAACCCCTCAACTAAGTGCCAGGCGGGTAATTAATCCCTTTAACTACGAACAATCATGCTTAAACTACATAATCTTTTCTCCCTGGAATGGAGATAAGAAACGCCCTAACCTTTGTAATAGAGATTGATAGGATTGAATCAACTGGTATAAATACAGTTGTAACAAGACAGAAACACTCAGAACTTAGAACAGAATCAAGAAGACAGAACCTACACGGAGCCTAGAGACAGAAGAACTTCGCTGGAGAGAGCATGCCAGAGGATCCTGGAGAGGGACTGGCCTCGGAGCCTAGAGACAGAGCCTAGCGGGAGAACATGGCAAGGGATCCTGGACTGAACCTGACTACAGAGATTGGCAGGAGAACCTGACTGGAGAGCCTGGACAGAACCTGGCTGGAGAACCTAGCGAGGGAACATGGCTACAGAACCTCACTGGAGATCCGAAGCAGAACCTCTCTGGAGATCCAGACCAGAACTTGGCTGGAGATCCGGGCTAGAGATCCTGGCTAGGCTGCTGATCAACTGAACCCTGTCTCCGTGTCATTCCTTCTTCGCCGACTCCGTCCACACCTTTGGGGAACCCCTGGACCTGCTGGGGTTGGACCCCGGCATGGTGCCGTGTTACATATAGAAATTTTTTGATATTTGCAACCATTGTAAAACAATGATGTATATTTTTGATACTTATTTTATATATTTAAATGCCATTTAACAAAGAAAAATCAACCAAAAAAATGTCATAGGTTCGCCATCACTGTATTATGATCTTTATCTTAAGGAATTGAGGCTTAGAAAGGTTAAGTGTTGTTGCCAATCAATGTGACACATGTAATTCTTTGAGAACTAAAGCCTGGGGAAGTGAGGTACTTCTAAGTAGAGCAGGAAGGCATTTGATCACATGTAATTGTACCTCAGGTACCCCAAAATTACCTTTGTGGAAGATACAAAGAAGGATGATCAATGATTTTCCCTTTTAGAGAGCTTATAATTTATTTGGGGGAGAGGGGTGTGGTACAAATGTACATAAAAATAATGGATATCTGTAAATGAATGCTAGTTAGTGCTGCTGAGAAATTTACAGCAGAGAGAGATCACTTCTGGATTGGGCATGAATATAGGAAGATGACTTCATAAAAAAGGTGAAAAATGGAGCTGGGTTATAGAGAATGAGTAGGATTTTTTTTCTTTAAATATTTCTAATCTACATAGTGATCCATTTTTATTGTACGGAAATGAGAAAATGGGTAAATAAAAAGGAAAAATAATAGATAAAATTAGCTGACACCTTATTTCCAGTGGATAGAGTTTAGTACACTAGAAATTTATGATGGGCAGGTAATATGACCAAAGGGAGAGGACTAGGAAAACCCACAAAATCTTTGTGACCTGTACACTGGTTTAGTTGAAAGTGTATTATATTGTGGTAGTGGTAGTAGTCATTGTTAACAACCTAGTAAGTAGTACTTCTGCCACCATCATCCATCTTATCTTGCTTTTTGGTATCTTACATTGGTAGGGCATTTTACATTTTATAGTCTTGTCACATACTAAGTTAATCTTTAAAGAAAAGGAACTGAAACTCAGAATGCCTAAGAGATCTGCCCAAGGCCACATAGCAAATCACTGGTAGCATCCAGACTTGAAGAAGATTTTTCCAGCAGCAGGCTTTGATTAGAGAAACAATGTAGCCCAAATGCATCTTTATTTTTTAACCAAGTTAAATTGTTTTCCACCTTAACAACTATGAAATTCTTTTCAGCCATAAACTTAAAACAATTTTTATTCATCTTCTCATTACCAGTAATCAAAATGATAAATTTTGTATATTTAAAACATGGCTTAAATGAATTTGTGTTCATTTGATGTCAAATCACTTAGGACTTGATCTTGCTTTATTTCCATTTGTGATACAAAGGGTGGGGTGCTAAAAATGTATGATATATCTGACCCTAAAATATCTAACACAGTCAGGTTACATATATACTGTGTGTAAGAACAAAATGTGACAGAAATCACATCATAGGAAGGGTAATTCTCCCATATGCCTTTTCTTTTTCTTTCCATTGGCTCTCAGTGACTTTTTCTGTTTTTCTCTCCTTTTATGCATCCATGAAAACTACTCTTGTCCATAGGAATGACAATTTGTGTTTAACCTATGCACATATAATTTTTAAGTGAAAAACATAAGTATGACTTGTATTGGAAGTGCTTATTTGATATGAACACTAGATGGCAATATTGTTACATTACAGCTTTAAGATAAACTAAGAAACAACCTGTTAATACTGTTTTTGATATTTAGAGAAAGCTGTTTGTTAATTTAACAAATTGGTTTATTTGAATATAGTAAAAATTATCTGGAGATATTTAATGGTATACATGTGCATGCTGTACATACTTTCATGAATAAATAAATAAAATTGGTAAGGTATTATGTTACACTAGAGCAGTGGTTCTCAACCTGTGGGTCGCGACCCTTTCACAGGGGTTGCCCAAGACCATTGGAAACACATATATAATTGCATATTGTTTTTGTGATTAATCACTATGCTTTAATTATGTTCAATTTGTAACAATGAAATTGGGGGTCACCACAACATGAGGAACTGTATTAAAGGGTCATGGCATTAGGAAGGTTGAGAACCATTGCACTAAAGGCCCAGTGCATGAATTCGTGGGTGGGGTTCCTCTGGGTGGCCTGCAGGGATCAGGCTGAAACCCGCGGTCCAACGCCACCTGCAGCTCCTACCTGCCGCTCCTGCTTATCCCGGCACTACTGTGCCTGCCTCTGGCTTGTGCCAAATCAGTCCCAATCAGGAGAGGCTCATGCTGCCGCAGCAGCGCTCACCAGCCATGAGCCTTGCATCTGGTGCCCTCCCAAGGGGAGTGGCCTGTGGGATCAAGCTGAAACCGGCTCTCTGACATCCCCCAAGGGGTCCTGGATTGCGAGAGGGTGCAGGCCAGGCTGAGGGACCCCACCGGTGCACTATCGGGTCAGGGAGCAACCATGAGAGGGGTCCAGGGTGTGTCCAGCCCATCTCAGTCCCAATCAGCAGGACCCCAGCAGCAAGCTAACCTATTGGTCAGAGCATCTGCCCCCTGGTGGTCAGTGCACGTCATAGCGACTGGTCGACCAGTTGACTTCTGCCCTCTGGTGATCAGTGCACATAATAGCAAGCAGTTCAGCAGCCTTAGCATATCATTAGCATACTAGGGGCCCGGTGCACGCAATTCGTGCACTGGGGGGGGGGGGTGGAGAGTGTCCCTCAGCCCAGCCTGCCCCCTCTCACATACTGGGAGCCCTCAGGCGTTGACCCCCATCACCCTCCAATCGCAGGATCGGCCCCTTGCCCAGGCCTGACGCCTCCGCCAGAGGTGTCAGGCTTGGACAGGGGACCCCCATCTCCCCCCATCACTGGCTCTGACCCCCGCCCAGGCCTGATGCCTCTGGCCCAGGAATCATGCCTGGGCAGGGGACCCCCATCTCCCTCTGATTGCTTGCTCCACCCCCCCACCCAAGCCTGACGCCTCTGACCCAGGCTTCAGGCCTGGGAAAGGAGACCATCATATCCCCCCAATCCCCGGCTCCGCCCCCCACCCAGGCCAGATGCCTCGGCCAGAGGAGTTGACCCTCATCACCCTCCGATCTCCGATTACTGGATCGGCCCCTTGCCCAGGTGGAATAGGGTCCGGGTCGGGGGTGTGAGTGCAGGCGGATGCCGCAGCCGCCCCGCCAGCCCGCGTCCGGGTCTGCCGGCGGAATCGGGTCCGGGTCGGGGGCGTGACTGCGGGCGGATGCCGCAGCCGCCCCGCCGGCCCGCGTCTGGGTCTGCCGGCGGGATCGGGTCCGGGTTGGGGGCGTGAGTGCGGGCGGACACCGCAGCCGCCCGCTGGCCCGCATCCAGGTCTGCCGGCGGGATCGGGTCCGGGTTGGGGGCGTGAGTGCGGGTGGACGTCGCAGCCGCCCCGCTGGCCCACGTCCGGGTCTGCTGGCGGGATCGGGTTCCAGGCGACCGCCGGCACTCACACCCCCAACCCGCTGTCTGATGGCGCTGTACCATCCTGCCTGCAGTATGCAAATTAGCCGCCATTTTTGTTGGCGGTTAACTGTCATCTTAGTTGGCAGTTAATTTGCATATTGCCGTGATTAGCCAATGGGAAGGGTAGCGGTCGTACGCCAATTACCATGTTTCTCTTTTATTAGTGTAGATTACACTTTGGTTGGTTGGTTCTGCTGTTCGGTCTATTTGCATATTACCCTTTTGTTATATAGGATGAGTGTTTTCCATGATGAAGTAAATTTCTTCTTATTGGCTGTAATGTGTTTATATTCAATGATTATTTTTTCTATTTATTTACTTTATATCACCTGTTTTAAGGCTTTATTTTTTAGTGATATG
This sequence comes from Myotis daubentonii, assembly GCF_963259705.1. NCBI lineage: Eukaryota > Metazoa > Chordata > Mammalia > Chiroptera > Vespertilionidae > Myotis > Myotis daubentonii. The sequence goes on along the minus strand of NC_081849.1, from coordinate 71,651,656 downwards.
CTATTGTATAGCTTGATTTACCAGTTACATAATTATTTATAATTTTTCACATAACAGTTTGATCAGATGTTTTATATATGTTCAAAGTTCTCTTGAAGCAAAAGTTTATTTCCATTGCATTTCATTTAAATCTATTCTGTAATAAAGTTATAAAAATAGTAGTTTAAGGAATCTTTAAAGTTATTAAAATTGTAATTGAGAATAATAATGAAATTAACAACAGTAATAGTATGTAGTTGGTATTCTTCTGAATTTCAATATTTTTTATTAAATTTTGAATAAGATTCTACTCATTAACTTTAGTCTCAAAATGAGTAAAAGTATTAGTACATTTAACATTTTACATTAGAATAATGCTCATATTTATTAAATTGAAATACGGTTTTTAAATTTTCTTTGATTTGTAAGAGAATTTAGCCTTACGCAATTTACTACAGTTTTGCAGTCATAATCATGGGTTGTTTTTAAATTTTTCATTCAAATAAAATAAATGTAGTCCCATCTACACATGAACTTTGTGAATGACAAAGCTGTAATTCTGGTATTTCCATTTATTTAGTTTTTCCTCTCAGCATGGATAGAATATATAAGCTATACCATTTACATTCAGAAAATGGCAAAGATTATTACTTTCTAAACACTTTGATCAGATATGTTATTGAAGACCATTTATCATCTTTAAAAGAAATACTATTGAATTTCTTTAAGAAATTTGTTTACAAACCTTTGGTTGACCTATTCTATTTGTGTGATTTTCACTTACTTATCCTTGCCTACCCCCTCCATAGTCTTGTAGTTCTACATGAAGGCAGTAGAAGATTCAGTTCTTTAAGACTGTTATCAAGTATATCACTTATTTTAAAATATTAAGCCATAATGCTTATCTTCTCCCAGATGATAAAATTGTAAAGAGTTTATTTCTAAGATAATTGCTATAAGTTTCTAAAGTGACTTTGAAAAGGAGAATTATCTTTTAAAAAAATTAGGGACATTTAATTACATGTATGTATATCATGTAATTGTTGCATTTGATCAGTTAGTATTTTGAAGAATTATTTTTGAAAGCAATTCATTGAAATTCTGTAATTTAGAAGTTTTAAAATAGTATAGTTATGATACTATCAGAAACAGTGTACATGGAATTAATATTAAAAATAGCTGGAGGAAGAGGAGCATAGTATCTTTAAAAAATAGTTCTTCGTACTATATTGACAATTTACACTGTTTAGTAATTAATGTCTAGTTTGTGAATGGCTTCATATTTAGTTGTACATAATTTAATATGGAAAAATTAAATGTATCATTTTTTAGAAGTATAAAAATAATTTTGGATTAAATTATAATATACAAATATGTTTTTTTAAGTATACATTTCCATTTATAATTTCTCTGCTCTTGAACTTAAATCATGATATTGGAATATATATGGACTGTTTTATTTTTTCAAACAATTTATCATCAGTTCAGAAAGAATGATAATTTTGTTATTTTATCTAGGAGGGTTTTTTAAGCAGGTGCCCATAGCTGTAGGAAGATGTTTTTGTTGTGCTAAGGGCAGCCAAAATTTTATTCAACAAAAAAAACGGGTTTTTGCCATTTTTTTCTTTAAATATAGGTAGATGTATATTAAATTTATATACTTTCAATTTTTTAAAAGAAGCGATTTTGTGAACATTATTTAATTCAAAACTTTTAATATAAAATATTTTAATCTAATTCAAGCTTCAAATTCAAAGTCATTACTTAACCTTTTTCTCTAATTGGAATTAAATTTTTGTTTCTGTGCTTAAAATTTTATTTAAAAGATACTTATTAAGGGTCTACTATGTTCCAGGCTCTGTTGAGTAAAGAGAGTACAGTAGGTCCTTGGGTTACGTCGGAGATCCATTCCTACAGCGTGATGTAATATGATTTTCGCCGTAAGTCGGAACCCACCTATATAAGCACCAATGTCACTCACATGGAGCACATACGCAGCAGTAATGAAGTGAAAAAGTAAAAAAAAAAGTAAAAGACAGATAATAATTCCTGACCTTTACTTGTGGTAAAGAAATAATAAAAAACATAAAGCACATATGTACATACCTTGAAATGACGGAACTTTTTTTTTTTTAATAAATAAATGGGAGATGGTGACGTAACCATGAAAGGACGTATGTCAAGTCCGACGTAATCTGAGGACTGCCTGTACAAAAGTGAGGAGAATGCAGTTCCTCCCTCAAGGACCTTACAGTCAGTCTGTGGCTTCTACTGCCCTTCATTTGTATTGGGGTGGTTGCCAGGTTCTAGCTTGTACTAGAGTTGTTAGTATTGCATGTGTATATTTACTAGGAGGACATATATGCTGAAGGAACTGTTTTGAATACTTAAGTGAAAGCTAAAACTTAAAGTGAATAAATAAAAGTAGGATTTTTCTCATTGGTATTTCCTGTTATTTGATAATATAGGTATTTAAGTGTTGTCTTCTGAGTAAAATAACCTTTTTTTTGAATGTTTCCTTCTGACATGTCTTGAACTTAGTGTTGTGGATGGAGCATGATTGTTTGATACCTATGTCATAGCTAAATTATGCTAATTATCCATTATATTTAATTATAGCTAGTTAGTTATGTTTATTGGTATCTTAATTAAGAGCTTAAGTTACGGACAAATAAGTAGTGTATTGTGCGTGGCCTGTTATAAACTAAGTGACTTTTACATAGTTACATGACTATACAGTAAGCCCTAGATTTTGCAGACCTCGATTTAATGGACTTCAGATTTAATGGATAAAATTTCCGGTCCGTATGTCATGTGTGAAAATTGACACCCTGTTAATTTTAAAATGGTTTTAACTAAGATTTGCTTATAATTAAATTAACAGGTTATTTTTTATTATTTTTAACAAATTTTAGTGAATAGGCCTTATGTTGGAAAAACACTGTAGTCATTTCACCAATATAAATATTACATATCTACAACTCTAGTCTACATATTTAAACCCAAAAGTCACTGCTCATAAACAATGTTCTGCAAATGATTAGCAAGTGTTCATGCCACATCACTTGTGGTAATTGGTTCTGTTGTCAAGTGGTGTGACTTTCTGCATCAGCTTTTAATGTGAGCTGGCAATGTACCCGTGTGTGCTAAGCCACACCCCAGCTGTGTACTCGAGGTGACTGGTGAATGCATGCATTTACTAGGTCTATTCAGTATAAATTAAAAATAACAGTAAAACATATAGAAAACTTCTGTGACATGAAACTTGTATTCCATACTTAATTTTAATTACACAGATGTATCTAAGTAAAAACAAGTAAACCAACTGATTTGTCAATATTTTAATGTACACATTAGGAATATCTACTTTATTATATAACTTTTGGCTTTAACAGATACCCACCCCCTTGCCCGAATTAGTTATATTGAGGTTTTACTATATTTCAAATACTTTATGATTAAATGTTACATTCATTATAGCACTCTTTCATACACAATATTTCAAACTACTTTTGATTTTTAACCAAAAGTACTTTAACCAAATAACTGATTTTACAGATTTCATTTATAATTATAAAACCTCTTTGCCTTAAAAATTATTGTAAGACATAATATTATGGTTGATTTATATCTGTATATATAAAAGCCTAAGCGACCGAACGACTGGTTGACCAGTTGCTATGAAGCGCACTGACCACCAGGGGGCAGGTGCTCAGCACAGGAGCTGCCCCCTGGTGGTCAGTGTGCTCCCACAGCCAACCTCCTCTGGCCGGCCAACCTCCCATGGTCCCTCCCCCAGGCCAGCTGCCCCCCTCCCCATTGGCCCCAATCGCTGGCCAGGCCGAGGGACCCCACCCATGCAAGAATTCGTGCACGGGGCCTCTAGTTTTATAGTAGAGTAATAACATTTATCAAATGCTAGTTATATAGCATCAGAAATCATAGTTGATGAAATACTACCCAGTGCATATGAATTTGAATCTCATAAACAAAGTGTGTAACATCCTAAAATCTAGCTATAATACATTCATATAAAGTGATTTGTATATGAGGATTATCTTTATAGATATTAAAGTTGGTGAACAAATGGGACAGTTTTCCTAAAAATAAATTTCTTGGATACTAAAATATTAGAAAATGTGAAAAGCTATTTCTTCTTTTTCAGTTTCTTTATGCTTTATTAGGTTTGTGCCAGCATTCCAGTGTGTATATAATATCCAACTTAAATGCTTGATGCTATTAAAGTAAATTATGTAAATCACAGAAAATATCTTGAATGCTAACATTTTCTAATATTCCTACTATGTTTTTTCCTAACCACAACTGCGACTGTGAGGCATTCCATTCCAAAGGTGATAAGGAAGCTTTACTTAATACCTACTTCGCTGACAAATAGGTTAGCAAGGGTGCTGTTTAACAGAGGCAGCCCTTTTCTAGCAGCAAAAGCCATGATGCTTAGTCTCCTCTGGGGCAGTAAATTAAATTCTCAAACCTCCTACTGTCCCTGGTGTGGATGCATTACTATTCTGCCATCTTGTCACTGTGCAGCAGGTACCTGTTACAGGAGATTTTTAAACACTGTTTTGGGATGCTTCATATTTGAAAAGAGTAAAGTTGGCCTATAGTTTTTCCCTAATTGCACTTTTGTTGTAAAGGATATTAATATTAATCAGTAGAGGGCTGGTGCATGAAAAATCATGCACTGGAGGGGGGATCCCTCAGCCCGGCCTGCCCCCTCTCACAGTTTGGGAGCCCTCAGGGGTGGGAGGCGACCCGGCGATCAGGGGAAGGCGACACGCCATCACACCTCTGCTGCTGCCCCTGCCGGCAGCGCAGGCATCGGCCGGCCCTGGTTACCTGCACCTCGGGCTGGTCCTGGGCGGCTGGGGTGCTGAGGGGAATTGCCACGCGCCTGCTGCCCCTGCAGGGCTGAGGGGACTGGGCACCGCCATCTTTGAGGGTGGGACAGTCAATTAGCATATTCCATTTTTGGCTGTGGGCGTCACCATCTTTGCAACAGCATGAGGGTCATTTAGCATATTCCCTCTTTATTAGATAGGATTACCAAAGATAATAAAAAAGGAGGGTATATTTTACTCATTTGCCTACAGTAAGGATAAAAAGTTGTCTTTTCATTTTTAAAAGAATAGTGTTTACCCCTACTCTTCTCTTACCTTCCTCAAATCTGGTGGTGTTAAGTTTCTTCAGTTTTACCACTTTGTTTTTGTGAGTCTTATCAGCCTAGCAATAGGCATTTTTATTGAACTCTAGAAAAATGCATAAATTAGGCTTTCGACTTTTGAATAAATAGTACACTGATATCTTATTTTTGTAGGCAATATTTTATAACTACCTTTCTTAAAGTTACTATTGCTTCTAAAAAATATACCAAATGTATACCTTTTATTAACGTTTTTGAGGAAATGTATTTGACACCGGTACATTTTATTTGACTTGGCAGATCTTTTGCTGAAAACACAAAAAAAGTACGTGTGAATGTGCTTGCTCGTGCCTATTTAGGAAAATATATCCTATCAATATATAGTAAATATAGAGGCAAATGCACACCTTAGATATAGCGTTACGACTAGAAAAGGAGTTTTAATAAAATGAGTTAGGGTGATAAATGATTTGGAAAAATCTGCATCATGGAGGTGGGATTATTAAAACAAATGTTGATGCTTAAGGGAATGGTTTCCAATGAAAAATTATCTTGATTTCTTGTTAGCTCACAATTAATTGGAGTTTTTTGGAGGAGATTGGCCTCACCTGCTTATACACAAACATTTCAGAAACTGGTATTGCAGAAAAGCCCTTGTCATTTCCCCTAGATGAGAAATTTGGTTCCTCAGTCCCAGTGTCACTATGGAACCGGATTGCTCCCTCACTTTGGGTACGCCAGTGATAGAGAGCTGAGTTCTTAGAATAGGAAATAATCATGTCCATGTAGTTAGGAATAAGAAAGCAAACTTGGCTTATCTGAAACTGCCTTATCGACTTCCCTTGCTTCAAATACTGTGTGTATGCTAATATCTTTCGAATTCTTTATTCTAGCCTGTGTCTATCTCTGGACCCAAATTGCCAACTGAACAGTAATACTTGAATATGTCATATCCATCACATACTAAAATATATCCCAAACCAAATTATTCCCTAAACCTTTTCCCTTTTTTTCAGATTGTAAAACTAATTCATTTATTACTCATTCTTTAATAAGCACATACTTTGTGGCATGTACAATGGTAGACTCTAGAAAAAAGGGGACTTCTGTAATCCTATATAATAAAAGGCTAATATGCAAATTGCCCCCTTGACTGGGAGTTTGCCCGGGAGTTCGACCGGAGGGCGGGGCCAGCCAGTGAACTGTCCGTAGTCCCTTCCCCCCCCCGGCTGGCCCCACCTCCATCCCCTACTCTCCCCCCCCCCCCCCCCGCCCGGCTGGCTGGACCTCACCTGTGTATGAATTTGTGCACCAGGCCTCTAGTACTTTAAATAATAAAGATTAAACAAAGATAATATATGGTTTCTAGTTTTTTAGTTAGTGAAGAAATTATCTCAGTACCTTCTTTTTTGTTTTTACTCCATTTAGTTGGTCAACAAATCCAATCTATTTTTCCTCCTAAATACAAATGTCTCTTGAACTTATTTCTTTCCACCCCCACTGCCAAATGCCTTAAATTCATAACTTCATTATTTCTTAGGCCCAGCATGTCAAACTCACAGCTGGTGAGCTGCATGCTTTGTTTATTTTATTTTATTTTAATATATTTTTATTGATTTCAGAGAGGAAGGGAGAAGGGAAAGAGAGATAGAAACATCAGTGGTGAGAGAGAATCATTGATCGGCTGCCTCTCACACACCCACCACTGGAGGTTGAGCCTGCAACCCAGGCATGCGCCCTTGACTAGAATCAAACCCGGGACCCTTTAGTCCACAGGCCCTCTATCCACTGAGCCAAACCAGTCAGGACTGCTTCATTTATTTAAACGAGTCATGCGGCCTAATGGCCGCGAGTTTGACATGCTTGTCGCGTCCTTAACTGGTTTTCCTGTCAACAGATAACTTTCAAATTCATCTTCCATACAGTTATCAGTATAAATCATTTTTAAAATGTTGGTCTCATTTTCTGCTTATACTTTTTAAGTGAATTACATTATCTATAAAAGCATGTCTCCATTCCATAACATTTCTTGTGAGGTTCTTTACAAACTGGCCCCATTTTCTACCACTTCCTCCATTCACCCTGTGCACCATTCACAATAAGCTGTTCCCTAAAAGCACACCAATTTTTCTTTTGTATCGTTACATGTGTTGTTTCTCTATTACTGTTGTGCTCTCTTTTATGCTTCTTGGTTTATCCCCCAAATGTCATTTTTCAATGAATTCACATTTGCTTCCCTTCTTCTTGGTTATTCCCTTCTCTGAATCAGATAATTGCATTTATACATATCACTAGCATAGCTCTCATATTGTGTTGTTATCATTTTATTGTGTGTTTGTCTCCCCAGTACCTTGAACTCTTTGAGGGCAAAAACCTTGTCCTTCCATTTTTGTGATTCAGGCACAGTGCCTTGAACATAGGATTCACTCACTCAATGAATTTCTATTCCCCTACCCATGCAGTTACGGTCTCTCTGGATACTAGATAGAGGCTTGCAGTCATTTTTGTACCACAAGGTTCTAGAGAGGAGAGGAGCTATCTTTAGGTCCTCTTTGTATAAATACACATTTCACTTTTTGTCTATCTGAGTATATTTGAAGACTTTTAATCCACTTCTTGCCTTTTTTGGGGAAATAGAAATTTCTAGAGGTGATGATTTTAAGTTGAATAGCTTTGACGGTATTTGTCTCTCTTCCATTGCTACACTCATCACCTTGTGTGTGTAAAAAGGTCCGTTGAACTTGGTTGTTATATGCCACATGCTCAGGAACTATCACATCACCTGAAATCAGATCAAATATAGTGCATGTTGGGTGTGAACCTCTTACACTGTCATACCACTTGTTAAGCTTTTTTATTTAAATAATTTTATGTTTCAGATTGTACAGCTTCTCCAGGGCAAGCAGGATAGGCTGTTTCATGAATCAGTTAACATATATACCAGCCTGTGAAAGTATAAAAATAATGAGCATGTTAAAAATTAATTATAGTTGTAAATTGATTTTCTTTTGTTGGCAGAAAGAACGTAGTGTATTAGCCTGGGAACAGGTTCACACTGTTTTAACATTAAGCACTTCCAGCTGAAGCTTGTTAGTGACTGCCTCTCAGATTAAGGAAAAAAAATCCTCACCATGGTACATGAACTCCTATTGTTAGGACATAAATAATCAGCTCATCCCCCACATGGATGAGAACAAAGAACATAATAGTACACAGAACAAAGATTAAGCAAATATTGCTAACCCCATTTAAGAGGTAAATTAAAAATATGTCATGCCTTAGGAGCTAGTCAGGGGAAAATACTTTGGCTTTGAATTAGATTGATTATTTTAAGTTAAAGTAAAATGAAATCTTTTAGTTAGTGTCAATATGCTGGTAATATTGAAAACTAGGGAAGTATCATTCTCTTGATAACAGGATGCTTCAGATTTTTTGGAGTTTATTTTCAAACCAAGAACTAAAAACTAGAATTTTTATTTTGAGGGAAAACACCAGTGGAAGCATAACTAAACTTTAGAGGTGAAGTCACTGACTTTTAGTACAGCTTTTATAAAGCACAAAAAACTTCATTCGGATTTTCCTAGCACAAACTCTAAATCCTGACTTTGAAAAAGAACATCTACACTCTGGGCTACTTTTTTATTCATTTGAGTTTCATTCATTTGAACTTGAATTTGGCACAATAGACAAGAAAGCAGCTGTGGAAAAGAGTATATATATACCCCCTAAAATCTGAAAATTATTGGCAAAAGATTATATCTTCATAGGTAACAGAAACCAAGAAGGGCAGTAGTAATTTTTCCACAAAATCTTAAATTTATTTAAATAATTAAAATTATTCTAGTGTTTTAGGAATGACCTAAAGCAGTGTTTTTGCCTTTTAAAATGTTAATGTTTATCCTCAGTTTGTTTAACTATTAATACATTTTGTATGATTTATAGTCATGAATTTTTTTGCAAATGACCTTTAATCCACAAATGCATTAGAAGTTTTGCATTGGGAGATCATTTTCAGTGTTGTCTAATTTCAGATTTTAAAAAATCATGCCTTTGCCCCCCACCTCGAATTATTTATCTCTTAAAAGTTAAACCTTAAAAACCTTAAAATTTTATGTGTAATATAATATATAACCTGATTTATGAAGTTAATCAATCTTTAGGTTAATAAATTTCACATTAATATTTTACTTTGGTGACATCAGACTCATCACATCTGATAATTTTGTTCACAGGATTGTCCCTGGACAGGACATTTGCCTATATTGCAATACTTCTTTTTTCCTTTTTGCTGCAATTTTATTTAATTTTTTTTCTCTGTCTTCTTTGCTGCTGAATTTCTAACCTCCAGCATATTCATGATACCCCCTTTCAGTGTGGAATGTTTCCAGAGTTGTCACTTTACTCACTTCTTCCATAAAGCTTTCTTTAGTCTCTCCCAACTCTTCCTCGAGTGCTGCAGCTCCCTGTTTGGGGTATTGTGAGGAATATGGGCTTTGATTTTAAATTGTATTTAAATCCAGAGCTGCTGTTAGCTCAGTGACCATGAATATTTACTAACCTCTCTGAAGTTGTTGCATCATCTGGAAAAAGAGGTTTATTTTTATAGTACCTAACTCACGGCAGGGTTGTTATGAGGATTGAAGAAATTACAGGTGATGATGCTTGAACAATGCCGTGGTTTAGGAGCTGGATCCTCACACAAATACACCCCAAGCCCCCTGCCCCCCCCCATTAAAACGCATGTAACTTGACTCCTCAATACTTAGCTACTAATAGCCTACTGTTGACTGGAAGCCTTACTGATACCATAAACAGTTGATTAACACATTTTGTGTGCTATATGTATTATATACTATATTATAAGAGAGTAAGCTAGAGAAAAGAAAATGTTTAGAAAATCATAAGGAAGAGAAAATACATGTATAGTATTGTACGTATTTACTGAAAAAGATTTGTATATAAGTGGACCTGCGCAATTCACACCCATGTTCTAGGGTCAACTAACATGCCTACAAGCACATGTCTATATCTATGATCTATAGATAGAGCTCTATCAACTTCTATATCTGCTCTATAGAGCCTGGATTAAATAATAAGTTCCAGTCTCGATACCACTAATGTAACATATCTCTATATCACTGGTATTAACTAGTTCCCATAGCTCTTTACTCCCTTTCTCAAATTTTGTCCATATCCTCTGCTAGAACCTGAGGGAAGGAGTGAATACCATATTACATATGTGTCATCCTCCTGAATTTTGAAGGGCAGTAGAAGAAAAGATAAAAGCACTGAAAAAAGTCTTCATTCCAATAGTTAATTGTCTTGGCAAACCACCTTTGATATTTATCACCACCCAAAATGAGGTATTATTTTGGCTAAAGATTTTTGATATGTTAAACATTCTGAAGATTAAGACTTTAATTTAAAATTTGTTGTTACAACTGCAAAATGTTTTCTTGTAGACCTCTAACGCGGTGAATGTGCTATATTTTTCCTGGGGACTTTGGATTAAATAATTTTGAAGCATCTGTTTAAGTGTGCCTCAACCTATTTATTTGGGGTGACTGACTAGGGACTGATAATGTCATTCATCCTTTTATGATGTGTGTTTTCTCATCCGTAAAATGAGGCATTGATTTTCAATCCTGGTAGGCTAGCTCTGAATTTTATTTTGTAATAATTTTTACATTGAAACATTGTAGTTTTTAATAAATGAGTGCAGTTTGTTTCTGTAGCCCATAAACAAAAATAAAACTTTCACCATTTAAAAATAAAAAGTAGCATTTGGGAAAATTTGAGAATACTTAGGTTATATTTATATAATAGTTTTGCTATAATTCTATTCTATTTTATAGATGTAATAAGCTGTACAAGGCACGTGTTTGTAGCAACCTTTTGGACTCAACATGAAACAGCAGCTACAAATCCCTCTTGTAGCTGAACCATAAATCAGAAGTAATCGTCTGACTTTTCAATAAGAAAATCTGTAAAATCTATAAACTTTTAAAAACCCATATCACCTCACCCCAGTAGCATATCAATAGGAAGTAATTCTCTAATAATAATTATCTAATTTGCCTGCTTTAAGCAATATTTTATCAAGTACTTTCTTTAAAATTCCTGTAAATAAGGGTAAAAAATGTTTTTATTTCTATAAGTAGATTTTTGTAGCTTCATACGTACTTAAACATTTTGAGATAAAATTTGTTCTGGCAGTTTATAAGGTCTTTCTGAAAGTGCTATGTATTTTATCAGTTTATTTATGTTTTTATTGAGGTATAATTGACATAGCATTGTTAGTTTCAAGTGTGTAACATAACGATTCCAGATTTTTTATATTGTGAAATGATCATTGCAGTAAGTCTGGTTAACTTCCATAACCATATATAGTTACAAATTTTTTCTTGTGTATTTATTTATTAACTAAACATTTTTGGGGTAGTTGTAAATTCACATGCAATTTTAAGAAATATATGGGCTATCTCTTCCTATGTGCCCTTTACTCAGTTTTCCCCAATAGTAACATCTTGCAAAACTGTAGTACAATGTCACAACCGGGAAATCAGAGTTTATACAATCCATAGATCTTATTCAAACTTCCTACTTTTACATGTATTCATTTGTGTTTGTGCGTATTTGGTTATGTGAAATTTTAGTCCATGTGTAAGTTTGTATATTTTCCACCAGTCATGATACAGACCAGTGCCATCATCTCCAGGACCCCTGCTTTGATAACGATACCCACTTTCCTCCTGCCCCTTCCCTCAATCCCTGGCAGCCATTAATCACCACCTTTAAAATTTTGTCATTTCAAGAATTCATATAAGTAAAATTATATAGTAAGTAAACTTTGAGGTTGATGTTTTCTCAGTATAATTAAGTCCTTGAGATTCATCCAAATTATTGTGTATGCTAATAGTTTATTATTTTTTATTGCTGAGTAAGTATTCATAATATGAACGTAGCACAGTTTGGTTAACCTTTCACCCATTGAAGGACATCTGGGTTCTTTTCAGTTTTTTGGCTATTACAAATAAAGCTACTGTGAAGATTCATGTACAGATTTTTGTGTGAACATGCACTTCTTTGGGATAAATACTCGTGGGTAATATGGCAAGTGCATGTTTAGTTTTATAAGTGGTATCAATATTTTAGCACTTTCAGCAAAGTATGGTAACCTTATTTCCATTTAGATTCTTTTACTTTTACACTTTTTAAATGTCATTGTCTTTGAGTATCAGGAAGTGGTATAATTTTTAATCAAATATGATTTAGAAAAATTATGAGGAGATAGTCTATTTGATTTATCTATATTTCTACTCTTCCCACCAATCTGACTTCCTTCTTAATGCTTAAGGTTCTTTTATCATTTCCTTTTTGTTTGAAGAACTTCCTTTAGGTAAGTCTGCTAGTGACAAATTCTTTTTTTTCCCCTCACTTGACCATTGTTTTTCTCTACATTATTCATAAAGGATAGTTTTTTGAAAAGCAGAATTCACAACTTCCATTTCTTTTTGACACTGTTCCTGTTCAGTTCAGGGGAAGAATAAACTTACCCGGATAGCTTTCTTTTCTGGATTGGGGATTGGAGGATACAGGGTCCCGGTTATCTTCTGCTGTTGGGTGGGGAGTCAGAATATTCCTTGCCCCTATATTTGTTCATCCAGTTTTGCATCCCTGTGCAGTTTACCTTCCTCTTTCTACCTTGTGCAGTCCTCCTTTGGTTGTCTCTTATGTTAGTTCCGGGGCTTATAGTTGTCCTTAGCAGGGAAGAACAATAAATATGAATCTATGTCATCTTGTTTGGAGAAAAAGTTCTCCTGTGTTTTTTTATTCTTTCTAAACATTCTGTTTAGGTTTACTGTTAGCATTTTATGATGAAGTATCTTCGCAGTGGTCAGCAAACTGCGGCTCGGCAAACCGCGGTTCACAAGCCACACATGGCTCTTTGGCCCCTTGAGTGTGGCTCTTCCACAAAATACCACATGTGGGCGCGCACGTATAGTGCGATTGAAACTTCGTGGCCCATGCGCAGAAGTCGGTATTTTGTGGAAGAGCCACACTCAAGGGGCCAAAGAGCCGCATGTGGCTCGCAAGCTGCAGTTTGCCAACCACGGTTCTAGGGTAATTCAAAGCTCAATTGCATGAGAAGCCTTCTGTAACTTAGTGCCAAAAAAGATTTCAGCATATTCAAGTATATTTTACCATTATTTAGAGAGCTTTTCTCCAACAAAATTGTTAGTCTAAGACATTAATTTTATGGCTATAAAATATTTCAATTTAGTATGTATAAGCCATGGACACAGACAATAGTATGGGGGCGGGAGCAGGGTGGAGGGAGGTTAATGGGGGGAAAAGGAGACATCTGTAATACTTGCAACAATAAAGATAAATTTAAAAATATATATTTCAGTTTATTCTTTGCTGGAACTAGAGCCTTACTCTAAATCACTTTCTGCACTTGGGACCCTAACAACAGGAATGGCTACTGCAGCAGATGGGAAATCTCCACATTATACATGCACATGCATGTATACAAAATCGAGACACCACTATGAATCTGGGCCATGAATACTTTCACTGACTGAGACTTCTGTCATTTGCCCACTGACCATATCAAGCTATTTAGGTACTAATGCCAGTGTGGAGATATGACTTCATCATTTTGTCATGAACATTTAAATTTGGGCAAGGAAATAAATCAGTATTTTCTGTGATCCTATTCATCTTTGAATGCACAGTACCTAGAGCAAGTCCTCAAGAATTTAATGAATATGCCATTGCAAAAAAAATAAGAATAGAATAATGGAGAAGGTAGATATTCTTGAACTTCTACATGCATAGAAATAATTTTCCCAAAGTTGTATATATTTTTCCAGAACTTATTTAGGTATAAATTAATATGTCAGATTCACAGTGTTGGTGCATCAGTTAATCTTTGTACTTGATTTTTTTCAGTTTTTCTCTAGCAATATTTTAATGAGCTGGCAAAGTACTTTTAAATTGTTGGTACAGATCTCTCAGCACAGTAAACACATCCTCTCTCCCCACACTCCACAAACACATTTGTTTTGTTCACGTGTTTTGCTGTACTTCACCTTTGACGCTTCCATCAAACAGGAAATACTGTATTTTTTTTGCACAATTTACATGATTGATTTATCCATGAAATCCTGGTAGAACTGAGTGACTTTAAGGAACTGGTTCAACTTACTGCCTTTGGAAATTTGTTGTAACTAATGTGGTAAAAGTAATATAATACTGTAAGGTTCCTGAAAATATTCTTGAAATTTTAACTCAAGGGCAGATTTTGTGTTTTTGAAAAGTATGAAAGTAGAGTAATTTAGTATATTATTCAAGTTAAAGAATTGATCAAATATATGAGGGTATTTGAAGCCCAGGAAAGTAGAAGTTATAATACTATCCTATATAATAAAAGCATAATATGCAAATTGACCAAACAGCTGAACAGCAGAATAACAACAACCATCTGGACGACCACCCGGGACCACGCTATGACACCCACTGGCACCAGGCCAGCCAAGGCAGGTGCAATCCGATTGGTCGGGAGCCCAGGCATCACCCCATGATTGCCCTGCAGAGGGAGGCCCAGGCAAATGGCCGGCAGGGCAGTCAATCCGGGGGCTCCACAATCACCCTGTAGAGGGAAGCCCAGGCCACCAACCAGCAGTCTGCAACAGGTGGGCAGGGCCTCCCTCTGCGAGGGAAGCCCGGGTCCCGGGTGCCGGCAGCCGAGGGAAGCCCGGTTCCCGGGTGCCGGCAGCCGGAGGGAAGGCCGGGTCCCGGGTGCCGGCAGCCGGAGGGAAGCCCGGGTCCCAGGTGCCGGCAGCTGGAGGGAAGCCCGGGTCCCGGGTGCCGGCAGCCGGAGGGAAGCCCGGGTCCCGGGTGCAGGCAGCTGGGGGAAGGAAGGCCTACTCTTGCACGAATTTTGTGCATCAGGCCTCTAGTTATAAATAAATGCCTTGGCAAAGTAAAAGGTAATCAGTGATTTCTTTTATATTAAAAGAAAAAGAACTAAAGAAACCTGCCATCCTATGTAATAAAAGGGTAATTTGCAGATTGTCTCCTCTACTGGGAGTTCAACCGGAGTTTGTCCAGGAGGTGGGGCCAGCCTGCCAACTGTCCATGGCCCCTCCCCCTGGCCAGCCTGGCCCAATCAACCCGGGACCGACTGGACCCCACTTGTGCACAAATTTGTGCACCGGGCCTCTAGTTAATAAAGGGAGCCCTACCTGGTTTGGCTCAGTGAGTAGAGCGTTGGTCTGTGGACTGAAAGGTCCCAAGTTCAATTCTGGTCAAGGCCACATGCCCGGGCTGTGGGCTTGACCCCCACCCAGTAGGGGTGTGCAGGAGGCAGCTGATCAATGCTTCTTTCTCATCATTGATATTCCTATCTTTCCCTCTCCCTCTCTGAAATCAATAAACATATATTTAAAAATAATAATAAAGGGAGATTAATGTATGAGTTTCAAATGCTATTACTAACCTACTTTATTTAGCAAATGGATTGAAGTTAATGAATATATTTTGCCATAGTAGACTATTAAACTCTTTTCTGTATCTGTTACTTGTTACAATTTCAGGCCTACTTTTATCATGATTCCTACCTGTTTCTAAACTGGGAGGGATACGAGGTTGTCTTGACTTTCAGCAATGCTTTCTTCCCCCAAAGACTCCAGTATCCCTTGGCTCCCCCTTCTGTTCTGTCTCATCCCTTCATACTAACGGTCTCAAGCGACTCATATTGTAAGAGATACGAGCTCAGGGCCTTTCTTTAAACCTCTTTTAAAATCTGTTTTAATATATCTTCATTTTTCTTTTTGTTAGTATTTGATGTGTCTATTCTGTCCTTTGACTTGTAACCTTCTTATAGTCTTCTGTTCTAGATGTATCTCTTCTAAGCAGTATATAGTTGGGTTTATTTTTTCAATCAATCTTTTTCTTTTATTTGTAATATTTAGTTAGTTTACTTATAATTACTATTGTAATTTTGTTTATATTATCTTGTTTTTTACTTTCTGTTTGTCCTACCTGTTTTTATTTTCTTTTAATTTTCTTCAGATTGATAATTTTTATAATTTAGTTTTTCCCCACTCTACTAATTTAGATGTACATACTCTTGTTTCTACTCTTACTTGCTACGTAAAAAAATTATAATATAAATGAATATTCATACTTGAATTACCAAAGTTGAAAGTTAATGAATACTTCTATTTTTCTCTCAGATGCCACAAGACCTGAGAACATTTCTATTTTATTTTCTCCAATTCTAATTTATATATTATTGGTATGTGTATTTATCCTGTTTTTACTTATTTTTTAGAGAGAGGGGAAAGGAGAGGAATTGAGAGAAAGAGACATCGATGAGAGAGAAACATAGATCGGCTGCCTCTTGCACACCCCTTACTTGGGGATTGAGCCCGAAACCTGGGCATAGTGCCCTGACCAGTAATCAAACCGGTGACCTCTTGGTTCCTGGGTCGACACTCAGCCGCTGAGCCATACTGGCCGGGCTATCCTATTTTTAAACCCATAATACATTATTATTGTTATTAGCTACACAGAAAAATTTATTTAGATATACCACCATATATACTACTTTATTCTTCATTCCTTATATTTCAGACCTTCTAAGTGGTATCTCTTTCTCTTGAAGGTACAGTTTAGGAATTTCCTTGAGTAGGGATCTTGTGATAGCAAACCTTTGGTTGTTTTTAGTTTGGGGTAATCCTTCTGGTATTTTCCTGACTACTTAATTGGTGATCAGTTTTTAAAGCAAGACTAAGCCCAGGTCGGAAGGATGTATTTCTTATTGCTTATCTAACCAGCTACCCAACTCTGAAAAAGATCCATATCTACATAACTTGATTCTCAAGAGAGTGTACATTTGATATTCTGAGGTATTTAGAAACTCCATAAAATTCTTAAGTAGAGAGAAGGAATGTGATTTTTTTTGTAGTTTTTTAAAGGTTAACAGCTGTATATGACTTATTAGTGGAACAAAGCTGTCTCTCATGGAATCCTTAGTGATTGACTGTTAGTTTGGTTAACTAGGACATTAAGCATATCTACAAATTTGTGTATACTAGTATACATTTCAAAGTAGTAACATTCTTTGTACATATTCTTGTAAATTCAGTTATATGTTTTTCTCAAAGTAATTATAAAGTGTTTTAGAAATAACGACATGATGTACTCATTACTACATTTTCTCATAAAAATGCTTTCTTACATTTAGATTACCTCTCTAGTGACCCTGCAGCTATTAACCCTGGTTGGCCATGATGACCAGCTTGATGGACCAAAGTACAAATGCACAGTATCTCTAGACTTCATCAGAGCTATCGCTAGGTAAGCATAGAGTAATTGTGAACATAAAATGTCTTGAATTATGTAAATTATATACTAAATATAAAAATCAATGTAATGTCATTAGTCATTTAAGCAAGGAAAGATTATTTAAGTGCCACGAATGATTAAGTTTCACTGTAGAATGAACCCTCTCATCAAATTTACAAATGGCATAAAATTGGAAGAATTAGCTAAGATGTTGGATGGCAAAAATTAAGATTCTGAAAGACAACAGAATGGAAAAATGGTCCCATAGTAGCAAGGTCAGATTTAACGGACAGTTAACTACAAAAAAACTCTCCTATGTAATAAAACAAGGTGGGAGAGACTTGGCTTAACTTCTGGGTATTTGAGCTGACTACATGGTTTTAAAAATCCTGGTGTCTCATTTAAGAGATGTACTAGGTCTGTCTACTCTGTGTTGCCTTAGGCAGGCCAAATCTGGTGTGCTGTGCTTGGAGTTCTAAGAGGGGCATTAACAAATGGGTATATGCTGAGGAGAGGGCAGGAGGACAGTGGTAAAATGAGGAGAACCATGTCTGACTGAGGGACAGGGTGTGAGAAAAAACCTTATGAAGGATAGGGTAATCGTCTCAAGTATTTCAGGGGTTGTCACGTACAAAATGGATGGAACTAATTCTGAGCAATCGTAGAGCATTAGAAGTTCTAGGAAAGAACTGTTTGTTGAAATGAGAGCTCTCTAAAAATGTACCGCGTTCTCACAAAGAGGTGTATCTGCTGTTAGGGAAAATGTTCCAGCCATTTTATATGAGTAAATTACTTCATCTCACGGTTGCAGCTGGATAACAACCTGTTAGGACTTGTAGTGGAAGAGGTAATGTGAATGTAGACTGGCATGTGGCAAAAGATAATCCATAAAACAGTGCTTCCCAGCCTTTTTGAATATGAAAATTTTATTTTAATATCCCTTTAAAATTAATCATGAGAATATGTACATTTATTTCAAATTAATAACACACAGACATGAAACATTATTTATTCAGGCTAAAAACAGTGCTTGACATTATGGATTTGCAGATCTCTAATGAATTGAAGTTCTGAAGTGTATAGGTTAGCAGCCTGTACTCTGAAGTCTCTTCTGAATTAAAAGATCTGTGAGCATATGATGCAGGTATTTGAAATATTTTGATGGCATGTATACTCTAAAAAATAAAATAAGGTTTTTGAAATGTGTTGTTACAAAAAAAATGGGCAAATTTTTACACAGAAGAAATTGAGGAAAATATTTTTTTGACTGTATTCAGTATGACCATAAGGCTATAACTTTCTTTTTCCAAACAATGATATTAATAATTCTATGTCTAAGAGCCTATATCAAAGGCATAACTTTTGATGCAGCACCTTTCTTTCAGCAGTTTTGTCGTTGTTTTAAATGTGTTGGGTCGTGCCCCAGCATAATGAACAGGACAGAGGTTTGTGAGTGCTCAGTATGGAGAATATACAGTGAGCCAAACTGAATTGGGCCTTACTTAATCCACAGTGTCAGTGATGTTAGACCCAGCCCGAGAAATGCACTTTCATTTTCCACTTCAGAAGGGAGCAGGAATTTTGCCAGAGAACTTGGCAACTCTGTAATTTGCTTTGTTACCTTTGTTTTCTTATTCTTTTTCACTTTCTATGGACAGTGTCCAAAGAGTAACTACCTCTGTCTTCCCACATCGGCACCCTTCCACTCTCCTAACATTCTGCCATAATGAAAACCTGATTATTACCTGGGATGTTCCTTCCCCCAGAGTTCTCTGTAGTGGTAGCTATTTATTTCCCAAACCCCAACCAGGGCTGCAGGCACTTTTTTTTTTTTAATTTATTGGATTTTTTACAGTGAGGAAGGGAGAGGGGTAGAGAGTTAGAAATATTGATGAGCTGCCTCCTGCACACTCCCTACTGGGTATGTGCCTGCAACAAAGGTACATGCCCTTGACTGGAATCGAACCTGGGACCCTTGAGTCCACAGGCTGATGCTCTCTCCACTGTGACATCCTTTTTCCTTGTTGCCACTTCCAGATTGTTACTGACCCCAAATTCTTATAAAAATGTGGGCTTTTTTGAGACTCATACAATCTGGCTCTATTTCCCTCTTGTCCTATGGTTGATTATTATCAACAACCTCCCAGCCATTCCACCTCATGTATTAAAGACAGGAGCACATGGTTCACAGACTTCTTTTCAACCTAGATTCTTGACTCTATTCAGACCACAGATGCTAACATCTGTATTCACTTTGTTCAGCATTCACTGTGTTTCACAGAACAAATTAAAACCAGCAGTTGAGAAACTCCTTCAACTGCCTGCATTGGTGCCAATCTTCTTCCTTCTTCAGCAGGGTGGGTCTCTTCTTCTCTCAGGGGATTCTTCCACTTCTGCTCTCCCTGTTTCCCCGGGCTCTTTTGCTTCCTCAGGCTCTTTGTCCACTCTGGGGCATCTAACACTGTGGACTGCTCTCTCTTTCTTAAAACGGTCTTCTCTTACAGCCCATGGTTCCAGTCTCTTTATTCTTTGGCTGTTCGTTTGTTTTTTGTTTTTTTTATAAGGCACATTTGTTAGTTTATCCTATCCACCCTACCTTAAATGTGGCTGGTCCTTGAGACTTGGCTCTTTTTTCATATCCTTTTTTCCTAGTCAGTTTTAGTATACTCAAGACTTCAACACCATCTATAGATTAATAATTCCCTAATTGTCAAGGCCAGACTTTTCTTCTAATATTCCATACCTTTATTGGATGTTTCCGAGTTACATTAATACATTTCCAAAACTGAACTCAGAAATTCTAATCTCTGCTTCCTCCTGCCAACAAAAACGTAATGATCCAGCTTTCCTCCCATGTCCTTATTTCAGCGATCAGCACTGCAGCCTGCCATGTTGCACAGGCTGAAATCAGGGATTCTTGACATTGCTCTGTCTCTCTCACACTCTGCATAGCCAAGCATTAGTCCTGCTGAGCCTAGAAGTCCCACCTACTGATCTCAAAGTCATTCACTTTTACCATTTGTACTGTTACCCTCTAGAGCAGCCTTGGGCAAACTACGGCCCGCGGGCCGGATCTGCCCGTTTGAAATGAATAAAACTATTGAAAAAAAAGACCGTACCCTTTTATGTAATGATGTTTACTTTGAATTTATATTAGTTCACACAAACACTCCATCCATGCTTTTGTTCCAAGGACCCATTGTGGCCCTCGAGTCAAAAAGTTTGCCCACCCCTGCTCTAGAGTCTAGACCAAGCCACCACCATCTCTCCTCTAGTAACTCTTAATTAGTCTCCTATCTACTTTAATTTGTTGTCCACACTATAGCCAAAATGACCTTATAAAAATTTAATGTCACCCTCCTACTTAAGTCTTTAATAGTTTTACATAACTCTAAATAGGAATAAAAACAGAATCTTTGAAATAGCCTACAAGGTCCCAGTGATCTGGCCCTGGCTTTGTGCCCTGCCATGTCTAGCACACACGGCTTCTTTTTTAGGTATTTGTACTTCAACCTGTCTGGCTTTTTCAGTTCTTCATAGTCCCTCTGTGATCCCCATCTGTGCATATATGTGGCAAAGATGGGAATCCAACTCCTCCTCTCCTTTAGCTAATGGCTGAAGAAGCCTCAAGTATACCATGACAACCATCCAACCTCCAGCCCCCCCCCCCCCCCCAGTTATACAGCTCCCATTGTCATGTTTTAATACTAATCATAATTTTAACTAATTAACTTAATAATGAGAATTCATCTTTCTCCAGTATAAGTACACAAAGCTCAAACAGAGACTGTGTTTGCGTCAACCCCCGCTTCACTTCAAACCCAGCACAATGCTTTAAACTTAGTATATGCTAAATATATAAATTTTGCATGTTTTCCTGTAGTGATGAGCAATAAAACTTCAGATGAAAGGGGACCATTGTGGGCTTGTCTTTTGGGGCAAAAAGAGGGAGCTAAAGAGGCAAAGTCTTGTTCCATATCCGAGGCCTGGTGGAGAAAAGAGATCCCAAGTATAGTTACCAAAGGAGAGGTAGGTAGGCCCATATCCAGACACCTGTGGCAGAGAAGCAACAATTAGATCACAGGACACAACCTAAATGTCCAAAATAAGGGACTGGATCAGTAATTTATTGTAAATTCGTACTTAAAAAAACACTATGTTGTTATTAAAAATCATACTTTTCAAGGATAAAAACATGGAGTTAAATGGTTAAATATGAGCTGAAGTGGATAAAGCAGTTATTTATAAAGTATATACAAGGAAAACCTAAGGGAACAGAATGATGGTCAAAATTGTCAGTTGCTACCAAGAAATAAAGTGGAGTCTATCCAATTTAACAATACAGCAGTCATTTGTGTCTTTATCAGGGAAAGTTTCAGAAATACAGTGGGTGGATGTCAGATTATAGTGTATTTAAACAGTACTTATAAGAAAGTAGAAGCAGCAAATAGAGAGGATATCTTTATTTAACATTTATTGTGTTATAATCATTGTGCTAGGCTTTGGCTAGGCTTTGGGGATATAGCAACAAGTATAACAGAGCTCTATTCTATCCCTATGAGCTTATATTCTAGAATGTTTTGCCATAAAGAGGAAGAGAGAGGATTATTACCTATTAAAGGTATTGTGAGAGGGTCATTATTTTTTAAAGATTTGAGCATATTTAGATGGTGATGGGAAAGGACTGCTAAGGAAGGAAAGTTAATACACATCAAAGAGAGATTAATTTAAAGCATCATAAAGTCCTTGGAATGGTATATAAGCATGGGGTTTAGGAAGAAATAGCCTTAGCTGAGAAAGAGAATCCTTTTGCATTAAAACAAGAGGAAAAGTGTATTCAGATAGAGTTGAGTGTCACGCTTTGGTAGTAAGAAGTTGAGGGAATTCTGATCTGAGGTTCCTATTTTACCTGTAAAGGAAGGGGGGAAATTCAGACTAAATCCAGAAGTGGTAGCAGTTTGAGAGGAATATAGATATTTCGAATAGCTGCTGTGGGGAATGGAAAGAAAGTGCTGATAAGGAAAGCAACTTGCTGAGAGCGTTGAGGCCCCAGTTCCGGTTCCTGACCTTGAATTTACAGTGGCACCGATCTGTGAAACTTGGGATCTTCTCCAACAGCTTCCAGAAATATGCTGGGTACTGGGACAGCAAAAGAATATAATTGAAATCACATAAGATTGGGGTTTTGCCAGGTGAATTCAGCGAGTGCTAGCTGGTGAACCCTTGAAGTGGCAAACCGTGGAGTCTACGCTAGGAGAGGGAGGGAGGAAGAAAGTAAAGCTACTAGAGGGCTGAGTGCCTGGCACGTAGATACTCAGTATTTGTTGATCAGGAGAAAATAAAGGGGTTTATGAACTGGTTTTCTGGTAGGTGTTCCAGACAGCTTAAAGGAAGAGTTTGGAGATCAGAGGGTAGAACGTACAAATATGTTTTTAGAGAAGAACATCTCAGTTTGATCATGGATCCTAGAAGACCATTGAAGGTTAAAAAAGACAAGTGTTCAGTGCAGTCACTAAGGCTCATGTAGTTCTTGGGATGGAAAGGGAGTCTAAACTGGATGCTACATTATTCATTGAGTAAGAATGGTGATAAAGGGGCTGGCAGTGGTTCTCAACCTTCCTAATGCCGCGACCCTTTAATACAGTTCCTCATGTTGTGGTGACCCCCAACCATAAAATTATTTTTGTTGCTACTTCATAACTGTAATTTTGCTACTGTTATGAATCGTAATGTAAATATCTGATATGCAGGATGTATTTTCATTGTTCGTGACCCACAGGTTGAGAACCGCTGGGCTAGAGGATAGTGAATGGAATGGCCTGAGTCTCAGAGAAGTAGAGCTGTTTTGCACAAGGACTTAACCCCACCTAACAGGACTACCTGGGGTGCAGGAGAGAGTCTAAACTAAACCTCATTGGGAAGAGCTAAAGAAAAGGGTTGGTTCTCATGAGGAGCCAGTTTAGCTAGCCCAGAAGAGGAAAAAAAAAAATCCATGGAAGAGATAGAGGTCATAGAGAACTTTATTTACCAAGGAACAGTGGAAAGATTTGGACAGAGAAGCAATAAGAGGCTGGTCCTAGAAAGGGAGCCCAGGATACAGAGGTAGAGTATGGGGGAAGATAAATGACTGAGAAACTTATTAAATATTGTCCTTGGACTGTTCCTAATATGAACGGTAGTTCTAGGTTTCCAGTTTGTTTTTCCTCCATAGTCAGTGTGAAGGCACAACAAGATAATTTAAGATTACAAATTGAAGTTGTACAGTTGCAAAGTGACAGAAGAACCAAACTAGAAAAGAATTGAACTGCCCACCACAGTAAAAGGAAATAAAATAGCACCCCATTAGAAAGAAGTATTTTGGTGTTATAAAAGAATCAACAAAATGAAATGAAAGGATAAAGGCTAAATTAAATCCATAGCTGTATACCATGTAATTAACTTGTATTAAAATATTGCAAATTCTGATTTAAGAATTACTCCTAGGCTAATTGTCACCAACACTGTTTGTGTTTATCCTGTTTCCTTTTAGATGCTTACTTTAGAAAATAATTAATTTGGATTCTATGAAAGAATCTCCTGTAGTATATAAAAATTATCCCAAAATCTTAAAAATGTCTTTATATGAATCTAATATACATCTGAAACCATGAAAAACGAGAGAAAGTACTTGCAGAGTACATAACTCCCTTTGTACGTTAAAACTTTCTTTAGGCCAGCTGGTGGGGCTCTGTGGTTGAGCGGTGACCTTCAACAGCACGTGCCAGGGTTGTGGGTGCAATCCCCAGTAGGGGGCATGCAGGAGGCAGCCGATCAATGATTCTCATCATTGATGTTTCTATCTCACCCTCTCTTCCTCTCTGAAATCAATATAAATATATTTTTAAAAAGCAAACAAACTTTCTTTAATGTGAATTGTTTGTCTCCAAGTCCTTAAAGCACAAAGTTATCTTTGGAATATGTTACATAATTTTCGATGTTGCCCTTGAGGCTATTTTATCAAATTCTTCCATGTCTTAGAATAATATATGTGGGGATCAGTTGCCAAGTCATCTGTTTATGTTGGAGGATGGTGGGACGATAGAGATAAGGTAGTCATACATGTTGAGCAGCAAATGTTTTTTAAAGGAATGATCTTACATATCCTTTTCCTGATTAATTTAGTTTTTAATAAAAAGTTTTTAACTATATTATTCAATTTGCTTGAATCCTTCCCAGTGGCAAAGCAGAGAAGAATATAATGCAGCTTTTTTATAAATGAATACATTTAAATGCTTAGTATTTTTAAATCAGTTCATTCATTCTATTAGAGAAAATTTTATTGCACAAACTGTGTTATAGTTACACAAATAGATTACTAAGTAAAATAAGGAGTCCTACCAGTAACAAATATTTTAATTTGTTTGTGTTCTCTTCTAGTTTTAGTCCATTATACAAAAAATTATCCTTAACTGTCACAACATAGTACAATTCTCTGTCCTCCTTTCCCCTTGTAATGTAGGTATCTCTTCATATTGATTATTTTGTATGGCTATGTAATATTCTACCAAATGTCTTCTAATCCCATAGTATTGGAAGTTAAATTATTTTAATCTTTAGCTTCTTCTAAACTTTATTTTTCACCCAATGCCAAAGAAAAATGACATTAAAACAGCATTAAGTTTACCTTATCACTTAAGGTTTAGAACCTTAAGACCCAGTCGTTATGGGGAATGGTGCTTGGGAGATGTACAATTTCACTCCCCTTTTTACCTGTGGTTAAAAATAGCTACTATGTTTTCTTCTAAGATCCTTTGAAACACATCTTTTCAACCAATACCATGATTTTTTAAAAAAGTGATTTGTTAGTGGTACCTTGTTGCTAGTAATTTTGACGGAGGTAGGGGTTGAAGGTGTTCTAGAACTGAATGAAAGAAAAACACATAAAACTAAAATAGTTTTATGATATATAACTATATCTTTTGTGTTTTTATGCCTGAGATAAGATTTAAAAGACTTTAGTACCTATTTTTAGTTGTTTTATTACTGCTAGTTATAATAAAATTGTTTTGGCAGTGTTTTTATGCATTTGGAAAGGTTAAGTATTCTTCAGAGAGGCACAGTTGTAATAAGACAATTAAGGTATTTTTCAGTCCACCATTAGGTACCACAATATCCATAGAATCTCATTTCAGCTATTTTTAAATGTGTTTTCATAAGCGGTATCTATAATTCCACATTCCAAATTTTTAAAAATATTTGATATGTCAGTCATTTGCTTAGAAACATTTTTAGAAAGTATATTATAAAATGATAGACAAAAACATTAATTGGTGATTTAATAAATAAGAGCATGCAATTAGTGAATCTTTAGAAGGCTATTCTCACACGGATGGTTATTTTTGCAGAATTGAATACTTTAAGGCTTTAATTTTATACTTATTGCTAGATCATTATATCTAATTATTTTGACCATTTATTCAAATAATAAACCTCTAAGTCTGAATATTTATAGTGAAGAATGAGTTTGGAGAAAGGAAAATAATTATATGTCTTTCTCTTTCTGCTGTTTTATTCTGCCTGCTACCAGAGTACAAAAATATACATTCACATCGTCTGTTGTAGCGTATTCTTGGATCATACAGATTTAGTTACAATACACACACAGGTCAGCCAGTGTTAAAAGATTGAAAAGAATGAAAACTACAAATGAGGACAGATGAGCTATGCATTCTGTAATGATAAAACAGGTGTTTTGGAAGATAAACAGTATTCAAAAGCAAAGAAGATTTAAATACTTTTGCATCTCTAATTACTTTATTCTGGTTATTAGACAAAAAGCAAATAGCTTTCAGATGAAATCTAAACTTTCTGTAGTATAATTGAAATGCAGAATGTTGAATAGTTCTAACTTCATTTCCTTTTTTTAGAAAAGCAAACTTTATGAGAGGGAAAATGAACTTTTTAAAGAATCTCTTTTCCTAGTAACATTTTGAAAAACTAATGTCAATTCTTTCATGGTGCTTTTGACAGCACCATAGAATTATTCACCACCAGTTGTGAATTATTTTGCATGTGCTTCCCAGAATCATACATGTAAAGCTGAGCAGCGCAGTCTGGGGGTGAGGATGCTAACCTATTATCTGTTTTTGTTTATAGGACGGTGAACTTTGACATAATAAAATACTTGTATGATTTCTTGTGAAAACAAGCTTCAAAGCCATATGGACACTGTGACAATGACTAAGCCAAGCTGTGTTCATCCAACTACTTAGCTGGCCAGGGAGAGGAGTTCTTTGGCTCTACTGGATTTGTCCAGACAGGTGCTGGCCCAGCATGGAATCTGATGAAAATACTCTGATTGGTCTGGGTGGATGTGAGCAGAAGACTATTTACCAGGGGCCCTGGAGTATTTGGAAGCAATGTGTTAATTATAAACAGCAGGGTTTGAGCACAATCTGTTCTGCTCCTAATGATGTTATCTTAACACTGAAATTGCCTGAAACCCATTTACTTAGGACTACATTTTGCTGTGAACCATCCCCTGCGCTTTGAAGGTGCCAGCAGCCCTTGTATATAAGCCCAGTCTTTCCACTTCCTCTCCACAGGAGCCTCTGCAGTTGCTTGCCAGAGCAGATTTTCCTAAGGCCACTGTTTTAAAAGACCATAGTTGCAAAATATAATAAATAGAGGCGTGCTTTAAAAAAAAAAACAACAAGCTTGTATGTGCGTATCTTTCACTCTGCTTTTCTCAAAAGGCCAAGGTAGTTTGATCAGATCTAGGCCAACTTTCCATCTCTAAGCCTACTTTAACTAGGGTCCTTGTATGAGGTTTATCTGGTCATTCTTGCAATTAACCACCCAACTTAGCTTTTTAAATACTCATGATAGTTTTCTTTTTTCAATCATTGAACTTAAAAGTTCCACAATACATTTTTTCCCTGTTGCATCAATGAACCTTAGGGCTGATTTTTTTGTCTGTTTATATTTTTAAAGAAGCTTTCTGTTAGCATTTGAATATTTGAATTGTTTTACGCAGATTTAAAGTGCTTAATTGCAGAGCCTAGTTTAAATTTTAGTGGCATTTTACTCTCTCATTCCTTTTTTTTAAATATATATATACATATTTTATTGATTTTTTACAGAGAGGAAGGAAGAGAGATAGTTAGAAACATCGATGAGAGAGAAACATCGATCAGCTGCCTCCCGCACATCTCCCACCGGGGATGTGCCCGCAACCCAGGTACATGCCCTTGACCGGAATCGAACCCTGGACCTTTCAGTCCGCAGGCCGATGCTCTATCCACTGAGCCAAACCGGTTCCGGCTCATTCCTTTCTTGAAGAAAAAGGCTCACAGTGAGCACTCCCAGATAGGAAGCCTTTTAAAAATGTAGTGGTTATCTGACACTTTCTGAATCAAAGAAAAGAAGTAGTTGTCTACTTAAATTTATTTAGTGGTAATGAATAGAGGGGGGGAAAAACTGGACTTCCTTTGTGTCTCCCTACATAAGACAGCAAGGGTAGACTTTCTTGCCCAAAAGATGACATCCACAATGAGTGATAGAGCACCCACACCCTGAGTCTCTTGTTACCCAGAAGATGGTGAAATTTTGTGTTCCACAAGATGTTTAGAGAGGCCAGAATCAGGGCAAAGCCATGGGCATTGCAAATGCAGGCATAGATTTCCTGCACATAGAAATCCATGTGTCATTAAAGTAGTGAGAAAAGAGTCAAGAAATAAAATGGAGTCATTATAGTCAAGCTGCTAAATTACTAAAATGAAGTAGGTTGAGGCAAGAGGAAATGATTGTATCCCTGCTTTTACTAGCCTGCGGACTTAAAATTTGAATTTTTTAGTAGTCTATCAATGTCTATGAATATATAGCCTGTAGGTCATTCTCTGAAGAACTTAGGAAAGAATGTTCATGTATCCAGACCGCCTGACGCCTGTTATCCACATCACCTGACATCCATTATCCAGACCACCAGACGAAGATCACCACCTCGGACCAATCCAGAGCTAAGAATACAGGACTGATTTTTTTTTTTCTTTCTCAAGAATATACTTTTTACTGTTAAGAGCTCTCAATTTTTCTCTTTTCTTCGAAACACTCTTGATATCGTTATAATTTAACGGTTATTAATTAACTGGAAAGGAAGAGAGGGAAGGCCGAATATTATATGCTTGCCCAGTAAAATCTAAAGGGGAGAGAGTGCTTGTCAGTCATACCTGGGAACAGAGCATTGGCAAGAGTAGGCATATAGGCATGGCCACTGCAAGGGCCGGAAGATTTAATATTTAAACTCCTAAACAAGAGGTTCCGTCTGGCTCTGGCTGCTGACGCCTGACTCCTGGCTTGCAGGGCTGTTAAAGCTCTGCACTTGCCCAACGGCCTACAGCCTTGTGGACCCCACACATAATGGACTGATGGACTGGAATTAGCCTAGTGCTCTGCCAGACTCTCCACCATGGAAAGGAAACTCTGAACACTGGCTTTGTGTTTAGTTCTGCTGGATTCCCAGCTGCACCTCTTCCGGAACTGGATTAAGGTAAATGGGACTTTGGAAACCGTGAGATATAACTACTTGCAAATAAAAATCATCTGTTCTCCCGTGTGAGACTTAAAAGTAATTTTTTTCAAGGTACCATAAAAACCCAACCGCCTACATCCAGTGGGGAAAGGGATCCTCCACTTCCACTGATAACACTCTGGGCATTACCTGGTAGTGTTTTCAATTTGCAAATCCTTAAATAAAATTTTGCCGTTTTTAATTTTAGCAAAGTCAGATTCATTTATGCTTGGTTAACAGTTTGGGTAGCTGATTCCAGAAAGAGCAAGCAATGCCATTGGGAAAGTGTTCAGCCCTCATAGTTTGCTATAACGTGGTAGGACTGCTGTGCAGATTTTGGATAGGCTAGGACTGGTCCCCATAGAATATCAGGATTGGGGGAGGGGCAGAGATTGTCAAATGGAGAACTAGGGAGGACAGAAAGGCAGTTTCTTGTGACTCTCCATGGCTTTTCCTCACTTTTGGCCACCTGTCCACTGCCTAGCACATTGCCTATCCCGTATGCCCCACACTGAGCTACACTGCAAAATACCTTGCAACCAGATTTCCTCTGCCCCTGACTAGGCCCACTCAGAACTTTGCTGTTTTGTAATTTACTTCTAATGGCTGCTAAATAACTCACTAATTTGATTAATTTATTTAAATGAAGACTAAAAGAACATAATATGGATATTAGCATTTTACAAGGGTCATCTGCAAATGAATTCTCTATGGGAATTATGCTGGTGGGTGGGTCAGATATTTCCTTTAAGGGAGGAAGTTCTTAAATTATACTGGGCATCTATTCTAGCTGAAAGTGACTGAGGTAGTAGAAGAAGAAGGTTACCAAGCTGTGGGTTTTTAGGGGGTTTTTTTGTACGTGGTTAATCCTTTTTAAAACGTCTTTCAATTACCATGACCCAGGCATACATAGTGAGGTGGAGACATTGCTTCCTCTTCCCTTTATTGGGTCAATTTCAATCCCTGAATTCACCGCTGAAGCAATTCCTTTTTAATAACTCTGGAGGGATTGTGAACCAAAAAGCTTCTTTTTAAGCCCTAAAGTCAGAAAGGGATCAAGTTCCCAGGGCAGCAGTTAAGAGGGC
This sequence comes from Myotis daubentonii, assembly GCF_963259705.1. Taxonomy (NCBI): domain Eukaryota; kingdom Metazoa; phylum Chordata; class Mammalia; order Chiroptera; family Vespertilionidae; genus Myotis; species Myotis daubentonii. Next base: position 71,621,523 of record NC_081849.1, on the reverse strand, counting down.
TCTTGGAGTCAGACTCACTTGGGTCAAATCCTGGTTGTATCTCCTACAGGCTGTGTGACTTTAGACAAGTTATTGGATCTCTGTGTCTGTTTTCTCACCTGTACAGTGGAGGATAGAACTACTTCGTAGGGTTGTTTAGAGGATTAAATAAATTATATATTTAAGGCAATAGTTCTCAACTAGGGGCAATTTGTCATCCAGGGAACATTTACAATTTCTGGAGACATTTTTGTCACAAGTAGGTGCAGGTGGGGAGGTTAGAGGCCTGGGATGTAGCTAAACCTCTTAAATGCATATCCCACAACAGAATTATCAGGACCACAGTGTCAACAGTGCTGAGGTCAAGAAATTCTGAAATAAGGTAACTGACATAGTAAGTGCTTAATAAATGTTAGATATTGTTATGAAACATTTATTTGTGGCCTAGAATGAATGTGAGAATGTGGTAACATTTCAACTTAAAAGAAGAAGTACTCTTACCTAACTGTACCTATAAAAATCATTTCTTATTTAAAATTTTGGAATTTTTTTTTTACGTTTTTTTAAAAACTTTTTTTTTTCCCCATCAGCATTTTATCCTGCTTTCATGAAGTTTACAATCTAGCAAAGAACCTTCAGAGGATAAAAGAAATCCTCATGTTTTTGCCAGTTGATTCTACAAATCATTTCCAGTGAGAAAAGTCAGCTTCCACCTTCATACATAAAAATAAAAATGTCATTATCTCTTGTGTATCCAGGACTCATGGCACCCAAGAGTTTCAAGGTTGGGAAAGAAGTTTCTAGAAAGAAACTCAAATCTAGTTTGGTCTCCAGAAATTTCATTTCTCTGATATCAGATGAATCCAGCTTCTATCTGGGATGAAGTTGAACTACAGGATCTATCAACTAGCATCATCTCTGCCTTTATAGTCCTGTGAGCCTGTAACCATTCCTACTGAGAGTGTCCAAATCCAAGCCCACTGGGTTAGGGAATCTGCAGCAGATGTAATAGAGGCTTTCAAATAACACTTCTGGGTTAACGCACAGGGTGCTGAAGAGCCAGGTCTTTCTTCTTCAGTGGATCCCATCTTTAACCAATCTATCGCCAACAGGAGAGAGAGCAATTTTGGAATTATTTAAATCAATATAGTGCTTGGTATTGTTATTTTTGGAATGGGAGGATTATGTAGTGGGTTCTAATCCATATGCAGATTTCATTACTTCTTTTTCAGGATCTTGTTGAATAGTCAAAAACCTCATCTGAGAATGATTGAATCAAAGAACAGGTGACTGAAGAATTACTTTGTTTGCCCTCAGGTATGATGTCTAGATAATTAGTGATGTACCTCCAATGGATTTATTGTAATTAAGGTGCTTTGGGGCATGAATCCTCAGTGAGAGCAAGCCTCCTTAGCCCCTCCAAAGTCTGCACTACACAAAGAAAAGTAATGAACCAGATCCGGGAATAATGACCCTTTATCGCATTAAGTACTTAGTAGTTCTCTAAAATAGCAGATGAAGTGCAGCAACTGCCCGTGTGTGCAGTCAGGGCTATACTAGTGTCCTCCCTTGCTACCTGATGCCGCACACTATTGTGTACCATAATTGTTTGCATTTTATGCCTTCCGTTATGAGCAGAGACTTGGAGGTAATTAGACCAGAGGTTGATATCATTCAGCTTCATTCCTACCTTTCTGAAGGCTTCATCTGCTACTGAGTGTGGCTGCCTGTCATATGTGAATAGCCTAGATAATTTCGCATGTAATTTCCGTCTGCTGACACAAAATTTTTAGGAGAGCTCAAAGAAATCTTTTCTATCAAGATAGCAACATTTCACTCAAATTTGCCATTAAATGCCCTGAATACACAGTTAGTGTTCATTTTTCAGCAGTGACACATTCAAGAAGCACAGTATGAGAACTAGAAATTTGGTAGAGCAGAGAAAATTATAATCAATTCATTCATTTAACTGCATGTTGATGCACAGTAATCATGGGAATTTTAGAAGGCATTCAACTGTTTGAGTAAATACTGGTGGCTTTGGCGTGATGGAAAGAGCTTGGATTTTTAAAGCCAGTAAAGATCAGCTTGGGTTTTGGATAAATCATTTTTCATTTCCTTGGTCTGTGAAGGAGTTGAGAGTCTGATTTAACTGCAGTTTCCATACAAGTATTCAATAATCTTTCAATACTAAGTACTGGCTGTGAACCAGGCATTGCGTTGGATTTAGGAGATACAGATTTCTGGCCTGGACAACAGGTACTATCAGCATTGGTACAGCCATTCCTGGAGATGGGAAATCCTGGGGGAGAAGTTAACGTCTATGGCGTGAGGAAGACCATGAGTTCAACTTTAGACATTTTGCTTCATACTTGAATTGTGAGTTATTCAAGTAATATTAAATAGGTGGTTGGATTTAGGTTAGAGATCAGAGTTACTACAAAGTATAAACTAGGAGTCATCAGAATAGAGGTGGCCATTTAGTGAGTTAAAGGTCTTAGTTCTTATAATGTCCATGACGTGGTGAGGGAGAAATCATCTGGAAATAATTGAAAGGAAATACATATAAGGTGGTTATAACTATTGCACTTCAACTGAAAGTTAACTTAAAATTTTAAAGTAACAATTCACTTCAGTGCATGAAGCAGCAGTAAGAGACCAACCTGGGCTAGGTGCCATGTACTATATGGTCTTAAAACGAAAAACCAAGCCCACTTAGAGTTTTAGTTCTGTGGAGAATGTTAGATCCAAACACAATTTCATCACTTTGGGCTGACTTTCATAGTACAGTTGACCTTTGAATAAAATGGGTTTAAATTGCACAGGTCCACTTATTTGTGGATTTTTTTAAATATATTGGAAAAGTTTCTGGAGATTTGCAACAATTTGAGAAAAAAAACTTGCAGACAAACTGCACAGCCTAGAAATATTGAAAAAATTAAGGAAAAGTTAGATATGTCGTAAGTGCATAAAATACAGGTCCGCATTTTCTCTTCCTTATGGTTGTCTCAATAACATTTTCTTTAGCTTACTTTATTGTAAAAATACATTATATAATACACATAACAAAAATATGTTAATCTACTGTTTATGTTATTGATAAGGCTTCCAGTCCACAGTAGGCTATTACTAGTTAAGTTTTGGGGAGTCAAAAGGTATGTGTGGATTGTCAACTGCATGGAATGAGAGTAGGGAGTACTGTCTCCTAACCCTGCGTTGTTCAAGGGTTAACTGTAATAGAGATGTTACTCTGGCTCAGGTGTTTCTGGAATTTCTTAACTCTCTTTAGATTCACATAATGGGACTTATTCACTTGGCAATGAAGAGAGCCTCAGAGGAACTGAGATGCACTAACCCCGTAAACATCCATGAGAGAGGATGCTAAAATAGAACTGCTGTTTCTATATCAGTTGTTCTTTAATTGAAAAATGTTGACTACGTATTAGTGCAAGTTTTGGCATATTTACTTCTAGTTACTATATTGTTCTTGTAATTTAAAGAGAAATATAATTGTCTTTCATACTGAGAAAGAGAAGACAGGTCAGGTGGGGTCCAGTGGCAACCATAGCAGCCTGTGAAATAGGATTAGTAGGAGAATTAAGATTGAAGTTTCACCAAAAATGTTTAGAGTGAATAAAGTTTTTTAAAAAGTCATTTATATACAAGTAGTTGAAATGTGAAACTACATCAACATAATGAAAAACATCAAAAACTAATTCTCAAATATGTGTGGCCAATATGTGTTTTTTAAATAAATGCTTATCATGGTAATAAAACAGGCGGAAGAACAAAAGAAACTCTAAAGTGAGGAAAGAGAGTCAAAAAAATTGAAGTATGAAAGGAGGAGGACAGTGAAATAGATGCTAACTTACAGAAATTTGAATCAAGATAGCACGGAAGCAGAATGTTCCATTGATCTGTTGCTGAATAACAAACCACCCCACTCTTAATGGCCTAAAAACAACAATCATTTATTTTGTTCATGAAACTGCAGTGTGGGCAGGACGTGGCTCCAAACAGAAACTTGACAATGGAATTGGAATCATGACATGAAGCCTGGCTCATGTCTGGAGGCTGATGCTGACTGGTGCCTCTCACCTGGAACACCAATGTGTGGTCTCCCTGTGCTCTCTCCACTTCCTCTTGGTATGATGACTAGATTCAGAGAGCCAGCATCCCAAGAGAAACCCACAGATACTGCATGGCCATGTCTAATGTAGCACCAGATGTTACATAGCATCACTTTGCTCCACTGTGTTTAAGGCAGTGATTGTGGCCTAGTTATATTGAAAGGGAAGGGAATTAGACCCACCTGTCTATAGAAGGGGTGTCAAAGAATTTGCAAACATGATTTAAATCACCAAACAGGATATATAGGCTGAAAATAATACTTTCATGTGCTATAGAGGGAATAGCTATTATGTCATTTCAAAATTTGAATTGGTGTGGCAGTGACCGCTGGTTGTCCTTCTACCCCACCAAGTATCTCTGCTTCCTTCCTGAAGCTCAGGAGCTGTGGCTATAAGAAAGCCCATGTCGTTGGAGCACAAGAAGCAAAAGCAACTGTAGTAGGAAATGGGGTCAGAGAGGTAATGGGGGCCAGGCCATGAGTGGCCTTGCAGGAATTGAAGAACCTTGATTCTTTTTTTTATTTTGTTTTTTTAGTAAATTACACTTAACATGAATTTATTGGGGTGACATTCATCAATCAAATTATATAGGTTTCAGGTGTATAGTTCTATAATACATCATCTGTATATTGTGTTGTGTGTTCACCACCCCAAGTCAAGTCTCCTTCCATTGCCATTTACCCCCCTTTATCCTCTTCTGTCTCCCCCCACCTCCCCTTCTCTCTGGCAATCACCATACGTTGTCTGTGTCTATGAGGTATTTTTTTGTTTGTTTGTTTTTTGCTCAATCCCTTCACCTTTTCACCCAGCCCCAAATCCCCCTCCACTCTGACAGCTGTCATCTGTTCTCTATCTATGAGTCTGTTTCTATTTTGTTACTTTATTTTGTTCATTAGACTCCACATATGAGTTAAATCAAACGGTCCTTGTCCTTCTCTGGCATATTTCAGCTTAGCATTGTGTTCTCCAAGTCCATCCATACTGTCGCAAAGGATGAGATTTCCTTTTTTGCAGCTGAGTAGTATTCCATTCTGTAAATATACCACAACTTTTTATCTACTCATCTACAGATGGGCACTTGGGCTGCTTCCAAATCTTGGCTATTTTAAATAATACTGCAATGAACATAGGGGTACATATATTCTTTCAAATCAGTGTTTTGGTTTCTTTGGATTTATTCCTAGTACTGAGGTAACTCCATACTGCTTTCCACAGTGGCTGCACCAATCTGCATCCCCACCAACATTGCACTAGAGTTCCCTTTTCTCCACATGCTTGCCAGCACACTTGTTTGTTGATTTATTGAAGGTAGCCATTCTCACAGGTATGAGGTGATATTGTGGTTTTCGTTTCATTTTTCTAATGATTAGTGACATTGGGCATCTTTTTATATGTCTATTGGCCATCTGCATGTTCCTCTTTGGAGAAGTGTCTATTTAGGTCCTTTGACCATTTTTTAAATTGATTTTTTTTTTTTTGGTGTTGAGTTTTATAAAATTTGGATGTTAACCCATATCAGAGGTATCACTGGTGAATATATTCCCCCATTCAGTGGGTTGTTTTTTCATTTTGTTGATGGTTTCCTTTGCCGTGCAAAAACTTTTTAGTTTGATGTAATCTCATTTGTTTGTTTTTTCTTTTGTTTTCCTTGCCTGAGGTGATATATCAGAAAAAAAATATTTCTAAAAGAAATGTCTGATATTTTACTGCCTTGGTTATTATTCTGTGTGAGATGGAGAGAGTTTTGAGCATAGAAGCCACGTGATCTGGTTTTGATTGGATCTGTGATCTGGCTCACTGAGTGCTACACTGAGATAGGCTTTTGGGGAGATGAGGGTGGAGGGAGGAAGAGCGATGAGAACGCTATTAAAATAATCCAAATGAAAGATAATGGTGGTTCAGTAAGGGTATTAACAGTGGAGGTGGTGAGAAGTTGTTAGATTCAGGATATAACTTGAAAGAAATATCTATAGTATGTACTAATTAATTGGATATTGACTGTGAAAGAAAGAGCCAAGGTAGACTTCAGGGCTTTTGACCTGAACATCTGGAATACTGGAGGGGAGAAAAGATCAGGGGTTCAGGTGTGGACTTGGTAAATTGGAAATTACTAAATATCTAAGTGGAGATGTCAAGGAGGCAGTTAGATAGACAAAAATGAAGTGCAGGGTAGAAGTCCAGGCTGCAGATATCAGTGTGGGGTTGTCAGTATTTAAATGGGAGCATGTAATGGAACAGTGTATATAAAGGAAATATGGTTGGCTCCTGTGGATTAGAACATTTTTCCTATTCGCTGGCTGAGCTCCTGCCCCCAGGTTGCTGCTAAACCATAAGGAACCTTGGTCAATCTTTTCTGTGGGAGGATGGGATTCACTTAAATACTAAAATTTCAAATACTAAATTTTTATTGCAAAAATTTCAACTGGTCCTTGAAATGTTAAAAAGAAAAATGACAGGAAAGGACTGAGTGTGTCATAGATTTAGATAGAACAGTTTAATCATGCCCACCCTGCACAAAATGGCCTCTAAATACTGAATTGACAGATAAAATACGCTATTTAAATTTCAAAAGTCATTGTTTTAAAGCTGTTCTTACTACATTTACTTTCCCTTTCAGAATAAATAAATAAGTTTATATGCTGAATTTTTCCATTTTATATATAAAAGTTTTTTCTAGATAGATCTAAGTGAATAGTATTTGGTTATTAGTAACTAACTCTCCCCCCCTTCCCCAGGAAACAGACTTCTATCTTTTGTATTTTTACCCTAATCATGACACATTCACCACTGAATCACACTCAGTAGAGGACATGCTTGGAGTTTTGGCTCCAGATGTTGGATTGCTTGGCACTGTTTTAAATTTCCATTGTGAACAACGGCAGTTATTAGCAAGACAGCTGTAGGAGGCAGAACAGAGTGCAATGGACAGCCCTGTATAAAGATTAAAACTATCAGTATGGTTCCATCATTATCGTACAGTAAATAAGAGCTGCCTGTGTAAGGAAGATGAGGACAAAAGTTAGATTACTGGACACATATTGTCCTTTGAGATGGAAATTGCTTTTCCTTTTCCTCATTTCTCATTGCTAAAACTATATGATAGAGATCATTATAACTACCACTGGACCAATTGTACAGGTGTCCACTACATAGTGCCTGGCACTGTAGTAGACAGTTCACATACTAGTATATTCTGTCTAATGCTTATATAGTTTGGATTTTAAAAAAAGTATTCACCCAATCATTGACAGCAGAATGCCTTTTAGGGAAGAAAACGCTTGATGGGTAGTTAGGAGGACAAGTTGAGGAGGAAGATGAGATCATCAGAGTTCCTTGGAAGAAGTAAGGCAGCAGAAAGATCGATAAACTCTCCTGTATAACAAAATAATCATTTCTTTTTTTATTCTGAGGATCAGGGCAAGAGTGCCAAATGGCCTGGGCTACTGTATGGGTAGGTGGTATAGCCAAGCAGAAATTTTAGCTTACTGCTTTACAATTCAAGATGTGACCATTTGTTAGAACCTTTAAATTTTGTGTAACAGTTGCATGCAATAGCCATGCTTTCTGAGAGATCATCAAAAGAGGCTGTTTCCTACAAATGTGTTGACACTAGAGTAAATTTCTTTTAAAGTTTGCAAAATACCAAGTGGAAACCACAAAGTTAGCTGTGTAAGATATTGGTTAGAAGTAAGCAATCCAAGCAAAAATTTACATGCTTTATTATTTATAACTAAATTAACTTCTGAGCCCCCACTTCTGTTGATGGTAGAAACTAACAGGCTAATTCAAGATTAACTCAGTCACTTGTAATTTGAACTCGGTCTCCTAGGATTCTTTTCCTCTCCTTCCACCCATATTGTTAGGCCCAGGTATAGCTGGACTCCCTGTTATTCATGAGCATATTGTGCAGGCACTGGAAAGCTGAGGACAGATGCTAGCTGACATCGTCTGACCCAGTCTTTCTTTTCATTTGGTGAATTAGTGCATCTTCTGCAGTGGGTGCAGAAGATCCTCACAGGCTGTGCTCATTCTCATAGGGCTGTCCACATAACTCTTCTGCAGACCTTCTTGCCCTTGAGTTTCTAATCTTGTACCTTGTAGGCTTCTGACCAACTAGCCAAGCCATTCACCACTGCCCCTAAGTCTGACTGTAACCTTACACCTGGGTCTTCTCTCTGACCACTCAAAACTGTACACTGGGAGGATTTCATTCACCACCATCTTTTACTTCCACTGAGTAGGGCTCTAGTGCAACAACAGTCTATTTTCAACTAGCAGCAACATATAGAGCTTACCCATCCATGAAACGAAACCAGCGTTTTTGTCTTGCATCAATTGATCCTGGGGAAACCCACTTTGAAGTCACAGATATGACCTGAGGGAGAGACATTGCAGCAGTGGATCTGGGCCACTGTTCCTGTGCTTTCTTATGCTTTCTGGACCTATTTGAGATTGATTTCTGATGTATCACTTCCATTTAAAAATGAATAGGTGTTTGTGAATTGATGGGTCTGAGAGTACCCAGTTCATCACAATGGATAATTTTGGCCATGTGACACTTGATGCCCCATGGTTAGATGCTTAGCTTTTACCAAGACAGTGTAGCATGCCAAGAGCTATTTGTTTCAGCAAAGGGAGACTTTGCTACACGTCTGCTATTGCAACTTGACAGACAGCCTCCTTCTCTCTCATACGTCTCTTATTACTATGGGGTCTACTGGGTGGTATAGCCCATGAAATAGTGTTGCATGTACTACAGCCTAGATCCACTACAGATTTCTTTCCTGCTCTGCTCCCCACTCAGAAATAGCAGCCCTTCATATCACTTATAAATGAGTAGAAAGAGTATATGTGGCCTCCAGAATCTGAAGAAGCCTATACATAGCAATAGGAGATACACTTGCAATAATTTACCTTTGGTTGGGATGTCACATCATGTCCCAGATCACCAACTGCACCAATGTGGAAGGCTTCTGAATTGTCATGAGGCTTATTTCCTATCCAGCACCTGGAGACATGTATTGTCATACCAAGGCATCCAGATTCCTTGCAAATTCTTGCTTAATAGGCCTAATTAATAACCATGTCATCAAACAGTGGACCAATATGTTTTATGTAATATCCAGATGGTTCAGGTCCCTTTGGATATATTGTAACAGAGCAGGAGAATTAGCATAGCCGTGAAATTCTTATTAATTGTCCATTATATATAAATCAGAAATACATGTGTTTCTTCTTCCTGATGGGTATTGAAAAAATGCATTTGCTACATCAAAAGCTGTGTATGAAGAAAGAGCATTTCAACCTTACAACAAGAGAAAAATTAGTCTACAAAAAAATGACCTCTCGAGCCCATCAGAAAGCTCAGGAGGCAGAGCAACCAAGTCGCTTGAGATCTTGGAAAGACCAGAAAATGAGCAGTTGCTTAACCTGCATCAGATGCTGGGTGTCAAATAAGCTGGTAAAAATAATACAGCTAACAGTCTTAACAAATTGCTGAAGATTGAATGTGGGCTGTTATGAGAGTTGAATTCCTGGGAGATCCAGACAGAAGGTGTGAATTTCCATGCATTCACGGGCTCTTATCCAGGTGTTCACAAGAAAAATTGAGGGCAGGGCAAGAGATTGAAGAAATCCACCTTCATTGTGCAGACCTGGGAGAGGAGAAACAGCTACTGTGGAAAGGCATGGAATTCCACTCATACGTCTCTCTCCTACTTGTCTATTATGAGCTATTATGAGAACTCTTCTCTGTTAAGGAGAAAAGTAGCTATATTACCGTATACAGATATTCATCAAGCACCCGTTTCTTCAGCCAGGCACTGCAGGGCATACACAAATGAATGGGACCTCATTCTTGCCTTTACGGAGTTTCATCTACCAAGGGCAATGGGACCAGGATGCACACACCAAGTTATGTCACGACCTAGGAAAGTGCTGAGGGGCTCAGGAGACAAAAAGGTCACATTCACTTGGGGGACAGGGTAGACCTTGCACCTGGTTGGTGTAAATGCTGCGATAGACACACAAAGGGTGGAGGAGTGGGAAGCAGTTCACCCAGCTGAACAAAATAGAGACAGTTCATTACGTGGGGACAGCATGTAGGGGAGACAGTGGCATGTGGTCTGGGCACTGAAGAACTGGCCAGATGTTGAGAAGCACCAGTGGAACAAAGCCTGGAGGCAAGGAACACTTTCTTTAGGAAGAGCGAGGGAAGCGCCTGGCTGGCAGAGGAGCCTCGCATAACTGGGATCACAGCACTTGGCTCAAGGCTCCTGAAGTGAGATGACCTAGTCCCCTGGTTTTGACCTCACTGCACTGTTTCTTAACAGCTTGTGTCACTGTGCCCCAGGGAGCTGTTCTCTTGTGTTAAGCTGCCTCCTCTGTTGACCTTTTTAACTCTTATTTTCACTATTATTTCTCCTCCCATTCTCAGTCCTCTCTGTGCTACAGCTTTGTCTTCTAAACTTCAACTTCCTGGAACACTTAGTCCCTCAGGTAGTTCTGCTTTAGGTGAGATGCACATCTGCATTCAGCCATTCTGTCTTCTGGGGAACAGCCCAGCTCCGGTTCTAGGCCACAGTGGGTCAGAAGCGCTGAGGTTCGTGGAGTGAGAAGGGCTCACACAGGGCTCTAGCCAGACAAGGAATTCCAGGAAGGCTTGTCTTGGAAAACCCATGAGGAAGTGATAGTGCAGTGCTCCAAGTCCAACTTTTCCCAGGTTTTAATTTTTCAAATGTGGATAGATGAGCAAAATAAAAAAGAGTTGGATAGGGATTAGGATTTTTTTTTTTAAGGTGGGAATCTATTTTCTAGAAGTTAGAAGTGCATCAAAAATGACAACTTCTACCATTATCAACTTTCTTCTTTGTTCAACTAAACAACCCAATTTTTCAAGTTGCTTGTTCTCCTTGGAATTTATCTCCAGTGATGCTGCACAGTTAAGAGCAGGTTTTGATACGCTGTATCCCAGGAACAGTTTGACACCTCCCTTACTGGTTATAACCTGCAGCTCCCTGCAGAGGCCTCCTCTCCACTGCAGTCTGCCAAGTGGCTGTCATGGCATTATTTAAGCTGGAAGAATAAAGGCATTGCATGTCATTTTCTATATTGGATGCCTTCATGTTATGGACGTATCTCCATAGAGAAATCCTGTACATACACTGAAAACAAATGCCTGGTAACTACAAAAGCTCAGTCAGGGTATTGTTAAGAGGAGAAAGCACAATACGCTGAAATATGAATTCTGTTGCATGTGTCATATTTTTTAAATGTCTGGAGAAATATGAGTTCGCTGCCTTTTTATTTTCAAAATTATATTTCAACTTACTCTCTCAAAACATATTCAGTTTTTAAATGGTCACATCTTTTTTATGGATGCAGTTCATATTATTACTGTTTCCAGACAATAGACTATTCACTACTGTGTAATAAGGGAAATATATTGTTCACTATATTTATACATATGGATAAAATTTTAAATTTATTTTTGAATGATTCCAGGTACCATATACACAAACTGTATTAGGCATGTTGCATTTTAGGAAATGTTTTTATTAACAGCATAATAAAATGTAAGATAATCTTTTAAATGTGGCTTTGCCACTCCCCAATAGAAGAGTAAACGATTTTAGAAAGATAAGGCTTTGTCCCACATTTCAAGGTCAATTCACTGGATTTCGTTAAACTAGAATTTTCAAGGATTCCATAGCAGGCCTCTAGAGGCCTTCCCAGGAAGACATTGTGGTCAGAGGTTCCAAAACACATTGGCTAATCTACTGTGCCTGCAGGCTTGAGAGGAGAGCATGCTGAAAGCTCAGGAGGGGCAGGAGAGAGGAGTAAATTCTGAAGCAGGGTCTAGACTGGTGCTCCTCAAAGTGTGTCTCTTCAACTGTTGTTACATCGATACCATGACATGAGGGTAGAGATTAAGAGTAAGTGTTGGAAATTTTTATAGCAACTTGACAGAGTAATTGTGTTCCCATTGATCCCTGTAATACTGTCCTATATTTTATTAATTTGTTATTATGTCTATTTAAAAAATTCATTTCTAGTATTTAATTTTTGTTGTATAAAAATAATGGTCTATTGGAGATTAGAATTTTTTTTTAAAGTTTCTGCACTGCAGAGAATTTTAGAAGCACTGGTTGACATCAGGTTGAACTATGTGAATAAATCCATTGTTCAGGAGTGCAGTCTTAGCAGCACTGAATTTTGAGCATAGAAGTACAGACTGTCCTCAGTTTGTGTATTAGATACATCCTGAGAAGTCTGAGGTATGAGGTGGGAGAGGCCAGATTATTTCTAAAGTATCTTCCTACCCTGATTATGTGATTAATTCATCCATTTAATAAATATTCATTGTTAAGTGTTCCAGGTACTTAAAATACACTAGTGAATAGCAAAAGTGTAATTTACATTCTGGTGGAGGAAAATGAAGAATAAACAATAATAAGTGAGCAAATCACACAAATATAGAGCAGTAAGTAAATGATAGAAATGTAAGTTAGGTGTACCAGAGTGCTAGAGTTGTTGTTGTTGATGATGGTGTGTGTTTGTGTGTGTGTGTGGCGGGGCGGGGGGGGGTGAAAGAGAGAGTCATGATTAAAAATACTGTGATAAGGTTAAGCCTCATAGAGTAGGTGACATTTGAATAAAAGTTAGAAGATCGTGGGAAGAATGGTCCAGACTGAGGGATGAACCTGTGCAAAGACTCTGGGGAAGGTAGCTGGGATGATGGGTGAAGGAGCAACAAGGAGTAGTAGAGCAAGAGAGGTCAAAGGAAGGTGATAGGAGACGAGGTCAGAGAGGAAATGGGATCCCAGGTCTATTAGGGCCACTGTGAGGACCTTGTCTTTACTCTGAGTGAAGTGGGAAGCCATAGAGCATAAAGCCTGTGCACAGGAGTGGCATAGGGCCACCCAGTCTGCTGTGTTTAGAATCGTGTGATGGGACACCAGTTGGGAGGTTATTCCAAGTGAGAGATGATAATGATGGTTTGCTCTCGATGGTAGAGGAAAAGTGCAGAGAAATGGTAGATTCTAGTTATATTTTTGTGGTAGAGGTAACAGGATTTCCTGACTTAAGGGATGTAGTGTATAAGAGAAAAAGAGAAATCAATTGTTTTAGTCTCAAATCTTTTTTCCTACCATTGCACCCTCAGAGCTGCACTTCCTCAAAGAAATATCCCTGAATTCGAACACTGGATTGTGGCTCCTTTTGGGAAGAGGTTGTTTTTTCCCATATCTAACAACATAAGACATGATTCCAGGTACAGGCTCTAAATAAGTGTTTTATAACAAAAAAGATAGTAAGCTTTTATTTATGCACAAGATACATGCATGTAATTCTCCCATACATCCTTTGAGACAATAATCATCAAAAAACCCAAGCACTCTATTATTACTATCTATTAAGTATCTACATCAGTATCTATATGATACTTTAAAAATATATTTTTATGGATTTCAGAGAGGAAGAGAGAGATGGAAATACCAGTGATGAGAGGGAATCATTGATCGGCTGCCTGCTGCACGCCCCACACTGGGGATAGAGCCCACAACCTGGGAATGTGCCCTGACCAGGAATCGAACTGTGACCTCCTGGTTCATAGGTTGACGCTCAACCACTGAGCCATGCTGGCCAGGCAGTATTTACATGATATTTATTCTTATTCAGTGAGTTTTACTTCCCTGTGGGGGTGTAAGCAGTGTGAGCTGCTATATTGGCTAAGTTATTATTTCTGATTTTTATTGAAATTTCCAGCTCAAAGAAGCACAAGGAGATGCTTCTTTTAGCGGCACTTCTCTATCATTCAAGGTCTGGGTCCTGGTGACAGCTTGGTAAGACCGAAAGATCCTTAGACTCTATCTGTTGAGGTAATGGGACCTCTGGCCTTCCATATGATCTGGTCACCAGACATGCAAACCAGAGAGCTGCAACCTCCAGTGGGACCTGAAATCTGGCCTCTTCCAAAACCTGCCTTTTTTCAGAGGGCCTGACATCAGCAGGCTTCTGCATGTAGTCCCAGAGCATCCTCTGGTTTAAAAACAGAATCCTATCCAGGGAGATAAAGACACAGCTCACTGTGGGAGCTGTGCCAGGCCAGGCACCAGGTCTTTCACGCACATTATTGCACCGATTCCAGCCAAGCACCTGCGAGGCCTGTTCTACCATCCCAAGCGAAAGACTGGTGAGCAGCCTTCGAGGTTAGACGGCTTTCCTAGGGTCACCCAGCTACTCGATGCAGCCAGGATTTGAACTCAGATGGCTTGATCCAAAGCCCTTTGAAGTTTGCCATCTCCATGCTCTGCCGCACAGTAGTCACCTTCTGTCCTCTGAAACTGCAGCTGGAGGGAATCTGTGTGAGGCTGTCTCTCCCAGCTTCTATAGTTGACCAGTCCTGGGCATTCATTTTGACTGGATTGAACTTAAGCCAGTTCATTTTCAGCCAAGTCTCCAATTTAGGCAGCCAGTGGGGAAGATACAAAAACCACCCTGTCGGAATCAGATGAAAAAAACACAGGCTGGGGCTTCTTCCATCATGATGAAGTAGGAGGTCCGGTCCCTTGCTGGTATTGTAAATGGTCTCTCATTGACGCTGAGCATTGAGCTTCCCTCTGGCAGGAGACACAGGAGCAGCCTCCCCTCTGTGGACCAGCAATCACCACAAACCACCTTTTGGGTTTTCAGAGAGAAGGGTGGATTTATAGGACGCAAAACAAAACAAAACTCTATCCACACCTCAACACCGAAACTGAATAGTGCTTGGTGATAGAACAAGGAACACAATAAATATTAAATCAGCTAAACCCAATTCAATTGACCACAGGACTTAAAGTGGGAAAGGAAATAGAATTGATTGAAATGGGTTTGCCAGTCTCTTCTGTTCATCCTCCAGCCACGTCTATCCTTCCTTTTATCTTCCCTTCCACCTGCTTGGCCATCAGCCGTCGGCTCGGCTCCCGGAAGTGCTGTGAGCCCACTAACCCTAAGGAAGGCACAGGGGAAGGTGAGTGGGCAGAGCAGGTGAGCATCGAGAGCACAGAAGCTTTAAACTTTTGTTTCCTCTCACCCTGGAAGCAAGGGTCACTCAGGAGAGAAGGATCCAGAGCAGATGTGGGGGAGACTAAGAAAGAGGGGAGAGGGAGAGGAGAGTCCAGAGGGGGAGGGGATGTAGAGGAGGACAGGGATAGATAAAGTTTAAAAAGGAGGAGAATGGAATGAACTGAAAGGGAAGGGCCCCAGAAACAACCCAGAAATTCTCTCCAAAATAATATGTCCAAACAGCACTATCATGCCTTCCTGCTCTTTTTTCAAGTCCTTAGATAATTTAAAAATGTACAATAGGTATCAAGAAACCTAAGAAGTCTTTTTATTTTACCTACTGAGCCCGAGTGGGACAGAGCCCCATTGGCCTTGAGACCCACTGTCTTCCTTCACAGAACCACTAACAAGCACCTGCCCCCGTCTCTCTGCACATCTGTGCCCTCACCCCCCAGTGAAAGACTATCAGGGGCGGGTACTGTCTCTAATAAGCCCTTCAAATTCCTGCCTCATGGAAGGTATTTAATAAATAAATTATAAACCTAAGTACCACTGAAGCCAAATCTTTGAGTAGACATAAGAATACAGCCTGTCTGCCCTAGCTGGTTTGGCCCTGTGGATAGAGTGTTGGCCCTTGGACTTGAAGGGTCCTGGGTTTGATTCTGGTCAAGGGCACATACCTTGGTTCTAGGCTTGATATCTGGCCCTGGTCAGGCACGTGTGGGCGACAACCAACTGATGTGTCTCTCTCACATTGATGTTTCTCTCTCTGTCTCTCAATCAATGGGGAAAATATACTGAAGTGAGGAATAACAGCAACAACAACAACAAAATACAACCTGTGTGACTGCATGTATAGAAAATCCCAAAACAGGCAAAACTAATCTGGGGTAGGGAATCAGGATGACTTTTTTTAAAAAATATATGTTTTAATTAATTTCAGAGAGGAAGGGGGAGGGAGTGAGAGATAGAAACATCGATGAGAGAGAATCCTTGATCGGCTGCCTCCTGCACACCCCACACTGGGGATGGAGCTAGCAACCTGGGCATGTGCCCTGACCGGGAATCGGACCACGATCTCTTGGTTTGTGGTTCAATGCTCAACCACGGAGCCACCCTGGCCAGGCCAGGATGACTTTTGAGTAATAATGAGTAATTTTGGGTAATAATGGGAGGTGGTGTGAGCGGCCTCTGAGGAGTGGTGATGTTGTGCTGCTTAATCTGAGTGGTACATTTTCTGCTTCCATTGTGAAAATTATTGAGCTGTATACTTATGATTTGCACACTTTTCTGTATGTATTTATGTATGCTGCAATAAAAAGTTTACTAAAAAGAAAAATCAAATAATTAACTACTCCAGTCAGTAAACCTCTCAAAAGAAATTTAGGTGGATGCAAAATTCCAATTATACAAGGAGCTGCTTCTCCCCTTCTTTCTTTGGCTGAGTATAAATTAAAATAGCTTGCAAATTATATGACAAGTCTCACCAGTACTTCCTAAGCATAATTACTCAGCACCATATCTTATTTCACTGCTAATCAATCATTGATCCTTAACAGGTCAACAAAAAGGAATGCATCCATATGTATGTACAAATTACAATTTAATTAAGGACCTCAGTAGTGCCACGTCCTATATTTTTGATTCCCCAAAATGTTGTTACACTGGAAGGAAACCGAAAGGCTTTTCTACATCAGTAAGCTTTCAGGATGTCAGACACAGAAGTGAATTGTGCCTCTGATTAATTGACTTTAATAATAATAATTTTACTTATATAGAGACCTTGCCAAGGCATTCAGGGAGCTGTAAAGCAACTCATAATCCATGATTAAAGCATTATACAAGCAATATATAACAAGCCTCCCTCCTAAAGTAAAACAAAGGGAGGAGATGGATGGGCTGAGATATGAAGGTGCAGGAGAGGGAACAGGCTGTAGATTCACTGTGGAGAGGGTGATAAATGCTTCATTAGGGAAAGAGGGGAGTTTCCTGGGATTGGCGAGGGAGTGTAATTTAGCAGAGTTGAATTGAAATAGTGGCCTATGGGGAGTCAGTGCTAGCCCTGCTGAGATGTGTGCACTTCCTCCTCTCCGAGCCTGATGGAGGACACAGATAATAATCACATCTCTCCTGCCAGCTACATCCTATCTAGGAGCAGGATTTTTCATAATGATCCAACCAGCAGAAGCTAAGGAAATACTTATAAATTATTCCTCACTTCTTGACATTGACAAAAGATCTAGGTAATTTTCTTTTCATCAACTCTTATTAGCAAAGTCCTGGAAAATATAAACATGTGAAAGTGACAGCGAAGGTGTCCAAGTGTGCAAGTTCTGAGAAAACAGCAGTGGGAATGGAGATTTAGGTATGACTAGTTGAAACGTCCTTCCTTTGCAGACTTTTCCCCAGTCCCACCAGCACTCCCTCCCCATCCCACTCACCCTGCCTATCCCTGGGGCTACCTCTGCGGGTCTCATGACTTCTCATACCATGGCCCCTCGATTAGTCTTTTTAGTTTTTTATTTTCTTTTTTTGCAATTTACAACCAATGCATGGACATTATAAAAAGTGTGGAAAGGAGAGAAAGATGTAAAGGAGTAGGACAAGAATTATCCCTAATCCAATCACCCAAAGGCAGCTGCTTTTGAGATTTTTAAAAAATATTGTATTAGTGTGCCGAAACCGGTTTGGCTCAGTGGATGGAGCGTCGGCCTGAGGACTGAAGGGTCCCAGGTTCGATTCCGGTCAAGGGCATGTACCTGGGTTGCGGGCACATCCCCAGTGGGGGGTGTGCAGGAGGCAGCTGATCGATGTTTCTCTCGCATCGATGTTTCTAACTGTCTATCTCTCTCCCTTCCTCTCTGTAAAAAATCAATAAAATATATAAAAAAAATAAAAAAAATAAAAAATATTGTATTAGTGTGTGTGTGTGTGTGTGTGTATGTGTGCGAGTGCATGTGTGTGTGTGACATGTATATTAGAAAAGCCTCCATGGATATGTACCAAATAACCACATTGTCAGTGATTATTTCTAGGTGGTGGAATGATGGTTGACATTCACTTTTATTTTTATACCTTTATATAATACTGGAAAAATTATATATGGATATTTATTAGTTAAAATCAGAGCAAAAGTAATAGAGTAAAAAGAGTCAAGTAAGTTATTTTTTTATTGAGCTTTGCCACATGGTATTAAATATTACCTAGATCATCTTTTTTAGATGGAATAACAAGATATGACTTCCAAAAAGATGATACGGCAGATGCTAAAACATTTTTTAACAGAGCTACTCCACTGTAGGTTTCAAGTTTAATTCATGTTTAGTTTCACTAAGTAACAAGCAAAGAACAATTCATTGTAGGAAAAGTTAAAGTAATTAACAAAACCCACAACTGATGAAATGGAAGATTAAAAGTGAGGCCGCCTCACTAATAAGGTGATATGTGCAGTGAAACAGAAAGGCTGAACTACTAAAGGGAATTTTCCTCTGGCCAGAGCTGGAGCAGGGAATTCCCTATGGGTCAGTTAATGTCACCTAATCCCTGGGTAAATCAAATAAAATGTTTATCTTATGCTGGGTAGATACAATGACTAATATCTACCCAACAGACGACGATGTTGTCTGTAATGAAATAATTTTTCAAACCCCTCTTTTGCGGTATTTTTATCTAGGTTGGCTATGTAATCATGTGCCTTTGTTTGATGAAAGCTTACAAAGATGTTCTGGCAGGGGAAACAGGGGAGCCAGAGTTTACTGGGAATCCTTGAGCAATGAGTGATTTATTAGTGGGTGAGGAGTCAAGTGAGAACTAGTGCCCTGGATGGAATAAAAGAGCTTCCATTATTCAGAGAGTGCAAGAGAAGGATGGGGAGAGGCTGCATGGAAGGCTGCCATAAGTCTAACAGAAAAGCAACTTTCTGGGAAAGAAAGCAGACATTAGGGCAAAGAAGGCAACCGTATTCTACTTACTGAGCAAAAAAATTGACATTAGGGAGGACAAAGGATAAAAAATGAGTCTAGAGAAAGGCAGATTGCAGAGCATTAACACTGTATGTGTTTTGCTTTTGTGTGACTATTTCTCCTTCAATATATGCCCCTCTCTTGATTGCTGATTACATAATCACCAATTTTAGAGACTGCTTTGTTCAAGATGAGGGTTTTTTAAAAAGTGTATGACTGATGCTACAAGATTGTTGGGTCTTATCTCTTTAAATGTTTGTATTTACCTACAGTACATGGCATCTGAGACTATCACAGAAGAAAGAAAACAGGAAAGAATATAAGCCGCCTTAGTCGCTGGAAGTAGGGTAGCAGCTGAGTCAAAGCTGGGGTTATCAGGTCCAATTCTTGGATTACTCCCATGTGGTAAGACTGTCTTTGAAGAGCATTTATCAAACCGCAGGTTGGGAACCATCACTAAGTTGTGAAATCAGTTGGGTAGATTACGTTGCAATGTATGTTTTTTTATGTGAGCCAGGGTCAAAAAAGATGTACATTCTGGAATAATAACAAGTTAAAAAATGAACGCATTAAAATCCCAATTCTCTGGAAAAGTGTACTTTATTATAATAATTTTCCACAAGAATTTTGTAGTAGGGAGAGCCCAGGCTTGAGTTGTTTCAAAGCAGACTAAATAAGGATGTTCTCAGAAACGCACCTAACTGGCAGGTTAAACCTTTCAGTAAAACGGGTGAGGGTGAATATATCTGTGTGTGAATATATCTGTGTATAAGTGGGTATGGGTATTGAACTTAATACGTGTCACCCTTTGAAGCCCAGTCATGTTAAATCTACATATGTTCTTCTTTTGGTAATTTAGGAAAATTCATGGGAAGCTAAGTAGATCATTGAATTCAAAATACTAGATAGGAAAAATATCACGTGTATTCCTTTTGAAATATAATGCTTGAGTTTTCTTTCTAGATTTACTTCACTGGTTATATTTTCTATGTAGTTGTATTAAAATGAATTTCTTTCTCTGAACATAGAATCTCTGACATTAGAGGAAAGTGGGTGATTTAGAAGCAAACTGAGTGATTGAAAATTGCCACTTTGAGATTAAAATTTGCCTCATGTGCCCTGGCTGGGTGATTCAGTTGGTTGAAGCAACATCCAGTACACCAAAAGGTTAGGGTTCTATTCCCAGTCAGGGCACATACCTAGGTTTCGGGTTCGATCCCCAGTAGGGGAGAGTACGGGAGGCAACCAATGGATGTTTCTCTCTCACATTGATGTTTCTCTCTCCCCTCTCTCCAGTCCTTTCTCTCTAAAACTCAATAAAAAAAACAAAAAACATTGTGCCTCATATAATCCATGAATTAGCCATTTTATAAGATTTTTGCATCTGGCAAAATTCACATTTATGATATATAAATATATTTGAATATTATTTTTATTCTATTATATTTGCAAAAGAGAAAGATTTAATTTGTCCAGTCAACCTTGAGTCCTATTGAAGATGAATTTGCTTTAGAAGGATGAGAATTCTTTTATTAGGAAATTTTGCACCTAGAGTCAGTGGAGGGTGAATAGCATCATATCATGTTATGTGCACACTCACCTGAATTGATCCATTCTCTCCCCAGCCCAGTCCCTGCCACTTTTCAGGGTGTAACAAAGATAGTTTGTTATAGATTGCCAGTTGTGACCTGGATGTCAGAAAATCAATTATTTATGTAATATTATATCTTAACTTTATTTTAGTATACTTGTTAAAATCCACATGTGAAATTCTCCCAAGAAGGAAGCACTTGGTAAAGAGATGTGGGTAATGATGAGGGGCTTGAGGAAGAGAATAAGCAGTGATGAAAATCAACGGCAAGGGTTTGGCATGCAAACTCATGTGGGAAGCATTTAAAAATCTTTTTCTATGACAGTATCACTAACTGAAATCCTAGGCAATCAGACTTCCAGAAAATAGTATTTAAGAGCTTACAGCAACAGATTGAAGTGTGGTTATTGCTTTTTGAATTTTCATTTGCTGAAAATTCATCTTTCAGTCTGTTCCTCACTTAGTTATTGGAGGTTTGTAGTACTCTCTTTAATAATTAGCAATCAGATTTCTTCAAAAGGGAAAAATATCCCTTGCAAAATTATCTTTTTTTAAAGTTGCTGATTAAAGAGCACTGGTTCTTGGTAAGAGTGCTGAAGATTACTTAGAAGCGCAAATCTTTATTCATGAATACCCTTTGAAATTCAGTTTTGCATCTACTTAATGTCATGTTTCTTCAAAATGAATGAAGCTATTTAAAAACAGGAATAAATATCCCACATTTAGTCCTTTCAAACAATTAAAATAGTTAAAAGTGATTGTCCTCTTTGCTTAGAAAAGCTTACCACCTAAAAGTCACTCTTTGTAACTTTTTTAAACTATTAAACACAATGTCTATCAAAACTCTATATCTTTTTTGTAGAAATTGACAAGCTGATGTAAATATTGATATGAAATAAAGGGGACCCAGAATAGCCAAAACAATTGAAAAAGAAGAGTAGTGTTGGAGGACACATACTTACCAATTTCAAAACTTATTGTAAAGCTACAATAATCAAGACTAGCAAAAAATTAGCATATGTTTAGACATATAGGTCAATGGAATAAAATTGACAGTCCAGAAACAACCCATACATTTATGGTCAACTGATTTTTGAAAGGGTATCCAGAGAATTCAGTGGGAGAAAAAATAGTATTTTCAACAAATGATACTGGGACAACTGGATGTCCATGGCAAAAAAAAAAAAAAAAAAAAAAGAAGTTGAACCCCTTCTTTATGCCATATATAAAAATTAATCCAAAATTAGACTACAATGTAAGAGCAAAAAGTATGAAACCCTTAAAAGAAAACATAGAACTAAATATTTGTGACCTTGGATTAGGCAAATGTTTCTTAGATATGGTACCAAAAGAATAAATAATAAAAGAAAAAATAGATTGAACATTGTCAAAATTGAAAACTTTTTTACTTCAAGAAAATGAAAATACAACTCACAGAAAATATGTAAAATATTTACATATAATATATCTGATAAGGGTTGATAACCAGAATAGATAAGGAACACTTGCAGCTCAAAAATAAAGTATAAATAACCTACTATTATAATGAGTAAAGCTTTTGAATGGGCAGTTCTCCAAAGGAGTAAAAAAAAGATTCTCAGTATTGTTGTCATTAGGTAAGTGCACATCAAAACCACAATAAGATACCACTTCATAGGCATGAGGGGGTTTCAGATCAAAGCATGGACAATCATAAGTATTGTTGAAGATATGGAGAAACTGGAAACCCCATACTGTGTTGGTGAGAATGTAAAAAGGTTCTTCTGCTTTGGAAAACAGTTTGGGAGTTCTTCAAATGATTAAACATAGAGTTAGATCCATGCAATTACACTCCTAGGTATAGACTAAAGGGAGTTGAAAACATGTTCACACAAAAATTTGTGCATGAATGTTTATAGCAATATTATTCATAATAGCCAAAATGTAGAATCAATCCAAATATCCATCGACTGATGAATGGATAGACACAATATTGTATATTCATTAAATGGAGTATTCAACTATGAAAAGAAATAGAGTGCTGATACATTCTATGGCAAGCATGTCAAACTCAAGGCCTGCGGGCCACAAACCTCATTTATTTGGCCTGTGCTAGCCTTTGAGTTTAACATGCTTGTTCTACAGCATGGACCAACCTTTAAATCATTGCTTTTGTCTGGAAGAAAGCTGCCCCTGCATTCTTGCCCTGATGCCAGACAATTAGTTTCTCCCCGTATATCTTTGAATCCTTTCAAGCTGCTGACCCAGCTCTGGAGCTCAGAGGGAGTGAATCTGAGTAAATCTGTGTGCTGGCCCTTTAAGAGGAACTGCCTGGGTCTCCAGCAGCCTACAAGTCACTCAGCCACAATTCCCGCTGATTTTACAGCCCAAAGTTATTGCAACTTATCTTTCTGGCACTGGAACCCTTGGCTGGGGGCCTAGTGTGGGGTTAGGACCTCTAGTTCCTTATGGGAGGCCTCCTCAGCTAAGATACCTCTCCCAATTAAAAACACACCACTCGTGGATGTCGAACAAGCCTGTTCTGTACCTCCACCCCTGCTACCAGTCTCAATGTGCTTTCTTCTTTAATTCTCTAGTTGTAGGACTTCTATTCAGCCATATTTCAGATTTTTCTGAATGATGGTTATTTTGTATTTTAGTTGTAACTTTGATGTGGTTGTGGGTGGATATGAGTACCATGTTTACCTATGTCTCCATCTTGGTTTCAGAGAGCAGGATGTGTTCTCTGATCAATCCTGCTCATATTCAATTTTCACTTACTCTCCATTTTACTAATTTGTACTAATAGACATACTGCTTTGAATTGCTGTTATTTATTTTGTGTGTCTATGTGATTTTTCTTACTGGGTTTTCAAAGGATAAGGGTACCTAGTTCTTCTATTTCTGTTTCATTTTATTTTTATTCCTTCACTATTTTTAAGTAGAATTTTGCCCAAAGCCATTACTTTATTGTGGTTAATCAAATATGTTGACTTATGACCTACCTGATTATTAGCAACCACAACACAATGTCATCAGGGTCTCCCTTTCCCTTTTCTTTTGACTTGAGGTCTATTATGATTTCCTTGTTATAAAAGAATTCTTCCCAATTCCTCCTGGGGGATGTCCAGGCCCTCTGATTTCTCTTTGGTTCAGTGACTAAGTGAACCAGTGAGACACTGACCAGTCAGTCAGTCAGAGATGGTACTATGAGGCATGACTCGGACAAAGTCGGTTTTGTTCTAAGCTCCTGTTCCATATCTCTCCTTCCTGGGGTGTGGTGTTATTCTTCTCTCTATCCCTAAAACATACTCGCAGGGTAGGACCTAAAAATTGATCACAATAAGACACAAGCATTGATAAGATTGAAAATGTCCCCTTAGATTAATTGCAAGTCAATAACCTAGCAAAGTCTTAAACTGAGGATTGAGATGCAAACCATGGAATTTCAGGTATTTCTTCCTGCAAGAGGATAAAGCATTTTCTGGCCAGCTTCGTTTCCTCACCCATCTCAGCACCCTTTTTAACTTGAATCTAGACTCATTGTGCTCCCAGGGGGTCCCCAGTTCATATCTGAAGTTGGCTCTGGTTGTTGCCTTCTTGGTGACAACTTGGTATTTATGTGAAATGAAGTGGTAATTTCATTTCCTGTTGCTTGTACAAAGATGCCTGATGCACAAACTCCATCTAACAAGTTTCCATCAATAATTAGCACTCTGTAGGAAACAGACACAGGGGACTGAAGAGCCTGGAGGAAAAAGCCTCTGTCCCTTGAGTGCTTCCTTTAACAAATCGTAGGCACATCCTTCAGCAAGAAAGGCTGAGGGGAAGGAGAGGTAAAGTTTAATGTACAACTTTCCAACTTCGGCTAGGGATAAATTGGGTAAGCTTTGGGATTCACTAGAATCGGATCTTCTAATCATCTTGAGAAAGCAGCTTATAAGTTTAATATGAATGTAGAGATGCTCTTGCTAGGAGAACCAGGCCGCACACATGTCATCTTTTTGATTGACAGCTGCAACAGCAAACGCTGAATGCCTTTCAGATGATGTGATCATATTCTATCAAACTGTAGGGCTCTAGTGTAAACTCTGCGCAGATCACTTACTGATTCTCCTGATAATAAAAACACCAGAATATGAACATTTCTTTCTTTGGGAGCATAACAGAGAGACGGACACTGAGGCAGCTCTGTGACTGTATAAGCCAAAATACCATTATCAACCATCCGTAATAACCAGAGCCACTATAAAAGTTAGTTTGGACTCAGATAATAGAAGTATTTGCAACAGCATGGATGGAGCTGGAGAACATTATGCTAAGCGAAATAAGCCAGTCAGAGAAAGATAAATATCACATGACCTCACTCATTTATGGAATATAATGAACAACATAAACTGATTTTAAAAAAAACAACAGATCTAGAGACAGAGAAGCATCGATCAGACCGTCAAACCTCAGAGGGAAAGTAGGGGAGGGTGGGGATATGGGGGAGAGATCAACCAAAAGACTTACATGCAAGTATATAGGCCTAACCAATGGACACAGACAACAGGGGGGTGAGGGCATGAGAAGGGAGGATGGGGGTAATGTGGGGATAAGGACACATATGTAATAATCAGTAAAGAAATTTAAAAAAATAAAAGCAGGGAACTAAGATCATAGGTTAGAAGTACCAAATGTATGAATAGTCCTTGAAAGTTTCTATATGAGATACTGCTTTCTAAAAGAAACCCACATCTTAGAATAGTTATTTAATCACAATAACATGGAAACTCCCTATGTTGATTTCTTCCAAATAACAAGAATGCTTTTCATACATATAGTGTTTTACTCTATATAAGGCAACATAGTGCAGTGATTAGGAATATGACATTGCTAATTACTACCTGTGTGAACTTGAATAAAATTTTTAGCCCTCTCTGCCTTGGTTTCCTCATCTGTAAATTAGAATAACAGTAGCACCTAACTCCTAAGAATCTTGTGAGGACTAATTTGTTAAGACACTTGAAGCCCTTAAAATGGTGCCTGACACAGAGTAAAGCCTCCATAATGTTAGCTCTCAGTACCATTTTCTTTTTCCTAACTAAATTCATTTGTTATTCACAATAAGTTTTTCAGTGTTAAGATATATCAGTGTGGCAGCCAGTGATAGAACTAACTAAAGCAGAGATACAACTTATTGATTCATGGAACCCAAGGAAGTTGGACGCCCAAAACTGTGGGAAGGTCTCAGCTGTATCAGGTGTCCAGGACCTCTGGAATCAGGACTTGGATGTCCCCAGAATATGTTTTTTTTTTTGTTTTTTATTCCTGCTTCCTTCTGAGATCAGCTAAATTTGCCTTTCACTGTGGACTAGCTTTCTTATCATGGTATGTAACAACTTATGATTTCAACTTAGGTTTAAGTTTAATCACTTCTCACACTGATAAAGAATTTACTACTTATTTATCATTCCCAAGTTTGGAATCCTAGAGAAGGATCCTGATTATTAGAGATTTACAGGGACCAATAGATGGGGACCAGGAAGTAGGATTTTATAAAATCATGATTACCCTATTCTATATCCCATGATGATGGCGATAGAGGGTGGGAGGTAGAGAGTGAGGCAAGTTGAAGAACACCAGGGTTAGGGTGTGTGAGAAGTTGATATATATGCATTATATCAGGAAAGATTTTTTAAATGTCGTTGTAATTTTAATTCACATATCATAAACTCACCCTTTTAAGGGGTACAATTCAGTGGTTTTAGTTTATTTACAAGGTCGTGCAACCATCACTGCTATCTAATCCCATAACATTTTCTCACTCCCCCAGAGAAACCTTTACCCATTAGCAGTCACTCCTCATTCTCCTTTCTCCTAGTCCACTTCTTATTTCTATGGATTTGCCTATTCTGGACACTTCATATAAATAGAATCATACAATATATAGCCTTTTGTATCAGGCTTCTTTCTTTTAGCATTGTGTTTTCAAGGTTCATCCACATTGTAACATAGATCAGTACTTTGCTCTTTTTATAGCTCAATAATATTCCATGGACATGCCATGTTTCATTTTTTCATTCATCAGTTGATAGACATTTGGGTTTATTCCACTTTGAGGCTATTATGAATAATGTTGTTGTGAACTTTAATATGCAAATTTTTGTGGGCACATTTTCAATTCTCTTAAGTCTATACCTAGGAGTTTAATTACTGGGACATATGTTAACTCTCTGTTTAATATTTTGAGGAACTTCCCAACTGTTTTCCAAATCAGCTGAACCATTTTACATTTCTACCAGGATTATATGGGGTTTCAGTTTCTCCACATCTTCAACACTTGGAATTGTCCATCTTTTTAATGATAGCCAGCCTAACATGTCTGAAATAGTATCTTGTTGTTTTGATGCGTGTTTCCCTAATAATTAATGAGTTTGACTATATTTTCTTGTGTTTATTGACCATTTGTCCATCTCCTTTGGAGAACTGTTCATTTAAATTCTTCACTCATTTTTTTTTTCTTTTTCGGAGGTTTCTAGAAAATTCTTGAGTAACCTTATAACCGTGTTTTTAAACTCTAAATCCAATAGTTTGCTTTCTTCCATTTATTTCATTTGTGACATGTTTCTTTGTCTCCGTATTTTGGCTACTTCCCTGTGTTTATTTCTATGTATTGGGTAGAGCTGCTATGTCTCCTTGATTGGTAGAGTGGCCTTGAGTAGTAGGTGTCCTATAGGGCCCAGTGGCTCAGCCTCCCCAGTCACCTGAGCTGGGAACTCTAGGTGCACCCCTTTGTGGGATGTGAGCACAATCTTGTAGTTGAGACTTGATTGCTTTCGGTGTCACTGGGAGGAATTGACCTCCAGGTCAATTGGCTGTGAGGACCAACTGCAACTACAGTGGGAGAGCTGCTCTGCAGGAGACACCCCCATGGAGCACGACTTGCTTCAGTGGGGCTTTGATGCTCACTGAGACTGACCCTTGAGTGTGTCACTTATGGATGTGTAGAGTTGTAATCTGGTATGGTCTGACACTGACCATTGGGTACACTGGCTCTTGGGTCTCCAGGGAGGTGCAAAGTCAGCCACTGTCTGGGCCCACCCAGCAGGAGCTACAGAGAGATCTGCAGATTCCTCTTCTTTGTATCACATTATGAGGGTGCCAGAAGAAGAGAGAGAGCAAGATACTGAAAACCTATTTGAAGAAATAATGACAGAAAACTTCCCCTACCTGATGAAAGAAATAGACTTACAAGTCCAGGAAGTATAGAAAGTCCCAAACAAGAGGAACCCAAAGAGGACCACACCAAGACACATCATAATTAAAATGCCAAGGGCTAAAGACAAAGAGAGAATCTTAAAAGCAACAATAGAAAAACAGTTATCTACAAGGGAATGCCCATATGACTGTCAGCTGATTTCTCAACAGAAACTATGCAGGCCAGAAGGGAGTGGCAAGAAATATTCAAAGTGATGAACAGCAAAGACCTACATTTAGAATTGAAGGTCAGATAAAGAGCTTCACAGAAAAGAAAAAGCTAAAGGAGGTCATCACCACAAAACCAGTATTTTATAAAATGTTGAAGGGTATTCTTTAAGAGGAGGAAGAAAAAGAAAAGTTAAAAGATATGAACAAAAAAATGGCAGCAAATACATACTATCAAGAATTGAATCTAAAAATAAAAATAAATAAGAAATCTAATGAACAGAGTAAACTGGTCAATAAAATAGAATCAGAGGCATGGAATCGACTGATGATTCTCAGAGGGAAGGGAGGTGGGGAGGTGGGAAGAGATTAAACAAAGATCTTATATGCATATATGCATTACCTATGGACACAGACAGTGGGGTGGTGAAGGCCTGGGATGGGGTGGGAGCTGGGTGGAGGGGGGCGATGGGAGAAAACAAGAGGGACATCTGTAATAATCTCAACAATAAAGATAAATAAATAAATAATTTTTAAAAATTAGTCTCCTATATTTGGTCAAACATTTAATGAACTCACCCTAATGCCTTGGCAGGGACAGACCAAATGATTTCATGGGCCTTATATGGTCTGCTGAAAAAGCTAAAGGAGGTTTGATGACCACAAAACCAGTATTTTATAAAATGTTGAAGGGTATTCTTTAAGAGGAGGAAGAAAAAGAAAAGTTAAAAGATATGAACAAAAAAATGGCAGCAAATACTATCAACAATTGAATCTAAAAATAAAAATAAATAAGAAATCTAATGAACAGAGTAAACTGATCAATAAAATAGAATGGTGAGATGTTCCCCACCCCTGAGGCCCTAGAAAGAACTTTAAATGCAAATCTCTTTCTCAAACTTTAGAACAGAGGCCTGTTCTAACAACTCAGTGTAAGCCCTCCCCTGAAACACTCACTGGTATGTTCTCCTATTATAGTACCCCATTCATATCCTTCAGAGCACTTATCACTATTTGTAATTATGTTTATTGAGTTGCTTTGTTCAATGCCTAAAGTTTACAGGTGGTAAACTGAGGTCCAGGGAAATAACTGGACATTCAACAAGTCATTATCGAATTAAACAACTATTACTATTTTTATGATAGTTTATTCTAATTTATTAAATTCTCACTTATGCTTATTTTTCTCCATTACTATGTAGGAAAACTATCCTATCTAATAAAAGAGAAACATGGTAATTGGCGTATGACCGCTACCCTTCCCATTGGCTAATCAGGGTGATATGCAAATTAACTGTCAGCCAAGATGGCGGCCGACAGCCAGGCAGCTTGAAACTAACATGAGGCTTGCTTGCTTTAGTGATGGAGGACTCCAACGTTCCCTGCCTGCCGCTGTAGGCCTCTGAGCTGGCAGTTTGGAACATAGCTACAAAAATAGAAGCTAAACAAAACCCCAGAAACCAGCTTTCAGCTAGCCAGGATCTCAGACCTGGAGTTGATACAGAGTTTCAATTGTAGAACCTAAACAAACCAGATACCTGCTTTCAGGAGCAGAGGCCTAAGAGCTGGAGCCTCAGAGCTAAAGCTGGCCCAGAATAAAAAAAGAAAAAAAGGAGCAGTTGGGAGCTTCAGTCCCAGCCTGAAAACAGCCCTCAGCCCCTCACCTAGACTGGCCAGGCACCCCAGTAGGGACCCCCACCCTGAAGGGTGTGTGACCAGCTGCAAACAGCCATCATCCCCTCACCCAGGCTGGCCAGGCACCCCAGTGGGGACCCCCACCCTGATCCGGGACACCCTTCAGGGCAAACCAGCCAGCCCCCACCCATGCACCAGGCCTCTATTCTATATAGTAAAAGGGTAATATGCCTCCCAGCACCAGGATCAGCGGAGCCGCAAGGTCTCCCGGCACCGGGATCAGCATGACAGGGGGCAGCGCCCAAACCCCCTGATTGCCCTGTGGCTCTGTGTGTGACAGGGGGCAGGGCCACAACCTCTCTATCGGCCCCGTTCTGTTCGTGACAGGGGAAGGTGCCCCAACCCCCTGATCGGCCCTGCTCTGTGCCTGATAGGGGGGAGCTCCCCAACCTCCTGATTGCCCTGTGGCTCTGTGTGTGACAGGGTGCGGCGCCTCAACCCCGCCACCGCTCGGGCCCTGCTCTGTGTGTGACGGGGTAGAGCCATAACCTCCCCATCGGCCCTGCCCTGAGTGTGACAGTGGCGGCGCCCCAACCCCCTGATGGGCCCTGCTCTGTGGGTGATAGAGGGCGGCGCCCCAACCCCCCCACCCCACGGGCCCTGCTCTGTGTGTGATGGGGTAGAGCCATAACCTCCCCATCGGCCCTGCCCTGAGTGTGACAGTGGTGGCGCCCCAACCCCCTGATCAGCCCTGCTCTGTGGGTGATAGAAGGCGGCGCCCCAGCCCCCTGATCCACCCTGCTCTGTGCGTGACAGGGGGCAGCGCCCCAACCCCCTGATTGGCCCTGCTCTGTGCGTGACAGGGGGTGGCGCCACAACCTCCCCATCGACCCTGCCTTGAGTGTGACAGGGGGCAGTGCCCCAACCCCCCAATCGGTCCTACCCTGAGCGTGACTGAGGGTGGCATCGCAACCTCCCAATCTGCCCTGCTCTGTGCATGACAGGAGGCAGCGCCCCAATTCCCCAATCGGCCCTGCTCTGAGCCCGACCAGGGACTGCCCTCTGCCACCCTGGAGCAGGCCTAAGCCAGCAGGTCATTATCTCCCGAGGGGTCCCAGACTGCGAGAGGGCACAGGCTGGGCTGTGGGACTCCCCCTCCCTCCCGAGTGCACAAATTTTTGTGCACCGGGCCTCTAGTGAAGTAATAAAGAAACAAAAAAACCCCAGGAATTTTAGAGTACTATAATTTCCTTCTCCTCGACACCTCCCACCCATCACACACACAACCCTCTTCCCCATCCTATAGGTATCAGCTAAATTCTAGTTCTGAATTATTATGAATATACATTTTATTTGTCTTGGCCAAAGCTTAACTAAACAAAAATAAATTTATGTTCTTTATTCACTCTTTTTCCTCATATCTTATTGCTTCCTCCTATATTAATGTTCCTTCTTGATGGAATACATACTCCAAGAGTTCTTTGGAAGAGAGACTTAATGTGGCCAACTTTCTGAGACATGTAATACCTGACAGTATTTTTATTTGATTATTACATTTAAATGACAAATTAGTTGATTATAAAGTTCAAGGTTGAACATTGTTATCCTTCAATGCTTGAAAGAGATTATATATCTGTTTTCTATACAGTTTTGCTGTTGAGAAATCGGCTTTTCTTTTTCTTTGATGTTTTAGAATTTCACTATAATGTGTTTAGAGTTTTTTCTTGTGTGCCCTATTTAACAGTTTAAATCCTGGAGTTTTGGTTCTTTCTTTAATTCTGGGAGATTTTTGGTTATTACTTCCTTAAATATGTTGTTGTTTTCATTTAATCCTTATCTGCATCTGGGGCTCCCACTAGATAAATGCTGGTCTCTTTTTCATGTTTTTTACTTCTCTTTCATTCTCTTCATCTCTTTATCCCTTCCTAATACCTTCTGGGAGAGTTCCTTGACCTGATCTTCCAACCCGCTGATTTGTTCTTTGACTGTAATCATTCTGCTATTAAATCCATTTGGTGTATGTTCTATTGCCTATTTGTCATAATTGCTTTCCTCTGCTTCGTGTTTCTAACATATCTACTCATACCTATGAATGTTATTTATTTATTCATTTTAAATTTTTATCTGTTACATTAAGACTGCTTTTGGAGAGGCAAGTTTTTCATTGTTTATTTAAATTTTAAAGTGGAAATGTCTTGATTCATTTTCCACCTTCCCCACCCTGCTCAGGCTCCCTGAAGGCTGACCTGTACCAGTGACATCAGCTGGCTTCCTTGTCTTCTGGCTGCCTGTTGGGTTCAGCCCACAGGGAGACCCAGCAGGAGAATGGTGGAAAAGAAGAATGTGAGGGCATTTATTCTCTCAGTTTACTCCCGAGGGTGTTGACATCATCCTTGAATATAGATCAGAACTCCTGTCAAGATAGACCTCTCCCAATGACTTTCTCCCTGTGATTCTGATACCTCCTACCACTCCTCCGCCTCTCAAGCCTCTTATTAGCACTTTAACACTGCTGTATGCTGCCTGCAAAATTATAAATAAGTCTTATTACTAAAGTGTTGTCAAATGATCAATTTGAGTATGTCACCATTTTCTGTTAGGACCCTGACTGTATATTCAAATATGCTCATGATATCTACCTGGGGAGAGGGGCATAGATTTATTAGGGCTTGAATAGTATTTCTCCAGTGAGTTAGAATACAGGAAGCACTCATACCAAGTATTCTTGGGCAGTGCTCCATGGTGGAGAGGCCCTGTGTTGAAATCCAAAACTAAGCCACCCCTGCACCATCCTCTCCACCCCAGGAGTTCAGCCCCTCCTCCCAGGAACTGCTTTTATCCAAGGATGTTGCAGTTGTTTCAACTGTGGTGGTGGGTTGAAGAGAAGCAGGTTGCTGAGGTGCTTGACAGCTCATCTGTACTCATGCTGTCCATTCTGTAGCTTCTGCAGCTTCCAGGATGTTATCTTGTCACTGTGGCAACAGAAGAGAAGGCAATGATCTGCTCAGGGCAATCAGGAGAGAGAAAAGAGCGCCACTAGAAAATGCCCTGACAGCTTATCCCCACTTGGGGCTATAGAGCATGTCTCATCATCTACCCACCTCAGCCACCACCTTTTATTTCTAAAGACATTCTCGTTATTTGTGTTTTTTATTTTTCAAGTTGTGGAGCCAGCTCTGAGCTCTTCTTTAGTGTCTTTTAGGTTCAGTTTGGGGAAGGGAATCAATCATCAGTGGAATTCCTTGGACCTGTAATTGAATGTGGTTGCTCAAACAGTTACCCATGTTTTGTTAGCATTGACGTTCTGATTGACTAGGGCAGTGGTCGGCAAACTGCGGCTCTTTGGCCCCTTTAGTGTGGCTCTTCCTAAGCCTTAGGAGTACCCTAATTAAGTTAATAACAATGTACCTACCTATATAGTTTAAGTTTAAAAAACTTGGCTCTCAAAAGAAATTTCAATCGTTGTACTGTTGATATTTGGCTCTGTTGACTAATGACTAGGGCAATAGTTGCTTGCCCACGGGAGCCTCTTAACTGCTACTGACTCATGATCTAATAGACAAGGTCAACCTTCAGAGGTCATTCAATCTATCCCCCTAGGAAAATTTTCACCCAACACTATCACAGAGAGACAGTTAGGAAATGTCTGCCCAAGTGAGGGAAGGTCTGTCTCTATCTTCTATGCTTATTGTACTTACCACTATCTTGAATATTATAGTGGATGTTCTGTTGTACCATCCAGGTTCCTCTTTAGGAACAAAATATTTTTACCCCAGCTCTTGGGAGTGCTGTCAGCAGATAGTCTTAAGATGTCAGTTCTTTTTGAGGACTGCTTAAGCTGAAGAGATAAGAATAAATATGATGATGATGATGATGATGATGATGATGATGATGATGATATAAGAAGAGATATGATGATAATGATGACATAATAGAAGATTTGATGATGATGATGATCATGATGATGATGATCTCAACAACTACAGTGTTGCTGCTGCTAAATGTAAGGGAGGAATCAAAGAACTACCAAAGTTACCACCTTTGAGTAGCTCACACTTTTGTTAGGAAGATGACTAATAAATAAAAAGTATATATATGATAAACACAGTAAGTCAGGGATTTGGAGGTATATGCCTGATGTCCATTGGTCAAGGCTACTATTGGAAGATTCTGTATGTAGGAGGGACTTGTAAAGGGTCTTGGCTGGATGAAATTAGCCAGAATATATGAAAATATGGTTGATTTAGAGATTTCTTAACTCTATAAGATATTATCTATCTTATTTCAAATAAGATTAATATATATTTGGGAGAATTCCTGTAATGACCATGGGAGCAGTCAAAGAAAGCCGAATTTCATCACAAAAAAGTACCAACTCGTTCTTGCAACAACCCTGTTGGATAGGTACTATTGTGATTCCGGAGGGGCGAAGGTTCAGTGACTTGTCCAAGATTACACAGTGCGCACATGGTTGTTCTTGGACCATATCCAATGCAGTATGAGCCGGAGTGTATGTTTTCCTACCCTTTTCCAAGGCAGGTACTGCTTTCCTCTGAGACACTAAAAGATGAGAATTGGCTTGAAACTATGTAGGAAGTGATAGTATGGGTAAGCTACTATACCTCTGGCGAGAGGAGCTTGTTTATCATTTCTCATCTTTCCTGCAAAAGCAATTTTTGCAGCAGCTCAATTTATATCACAAGTAAATGAAGCAGGTGCTCATTAGACTTCCAGGCTGGTATAACTCTCACGTTGCAATTACTATAAGAGGTGGAGAAGATGAACCACCCTAATGTTCACTATGGAAACCTGAACATCATTTCTGTTCATGTGGAGTTCATTACCCCAAGTTTCTTTAAACTGAGTTTTATGAAACAGGCAAATGTTTCTGGTGTGGAAGGGCAAAGTAGAGGAAGTAGGTGTATCTTAAAAGAAAAACCCAGGAAAATCAAGTAATTGATAAAGATCCCTGCTCTTTCCTTTTATGACAGTCTTTTAGTGTTTTTAATACCTTAATGTTTTTCATGAAAGTTAATAAGATATTTATTTCGAATGGGACAGCACTTTATCTGATGGCAGAACTATCTTGAGTTTAGCCTTTGAGGCTTTAATGAGCAGAGAATGTATGCCATTGTAAAATGTCTGAGCAGAATCCATCCAGATTGCACAGAGAAAAACGGGTTTTTACAAACATGAGGAGAGCAATGGATTGATCCAAGGGATTCCTGAAATCACTGATTTGTTTTTAAGGACTTTTCTTTGGTAAAGTGTCTGCTGCCATTCACCTGTCAGTAAACTTGGGATCAAAGTTCTGATTCCCCCAGGATTAATAATTTTCTTCTTTATCTACATCAAAGTTCTTTGATATGGCAAAACTTCCTTTTTCAGTTGAACTTGCTGTATGTTTAAGTTTCAATCAATAACAGTAAATATTGATTTGAAAGGTCATTGTTTACTTGACAGAAAAGGGTTATCATTAGAAAAATTCCAGTTTGCCATTTTTTAATTCGACTTCTTTCTACAAAATGGGTTTATTTAAAAATCTTAGTAATCTGGGAATTTGTCCAAAATTTCTTCACTGTTTCATTATCTTATTTTAAAATATTTGGGGGAATTGTTCTAATTCTGCATGGATTTTTCAGCATAGTTATACGCATAGTGTTTGGAGTCACAAACATGAGCTGGTTTGTAGTTCTACACCTTGTCAGGAGATAATGACAACACCTATGTTTTATGGTGGTTTTTACTTTCAAAACATAGTCAATATCAAGAATTTAGTTCATTGCCTGGCACACAAATGCTCAATAAATATTAACTATTGATGCTATTATATTATTTAAAAACATATATATGCAAATTATGGGGTGTGTGTGTGGGTTTACACAATCTAAGTACTGCTACAGATTACAGAAGCTGAATATAATTGGGCTCAACAATTTTCTTAAAAGATCAATAGATCATAAAAATCCTTGAACAAAGATGTCATTTGTATGGAGATATCCAACATGATATTTAAAAGTTAGACATGCATGTCAAGCCAGCTTGACTTTGTAGTTTAAAATGGAGAATATATTTTTGCTTTAGAATTCAAATTTATAGGTTCACAATGCCCAATACAGTTAAAATAGTATATTTATAAGTACATACTAATTGAAATGGTATATGCTAATGGAGTATATACTCTGTGTATCTGTACGTGTGTGTATTAATGTGACCACCAGTATTTCAAATAGGGAACCATAGACCTATTAAAAGTGTCGATGGCCTATTTTTCATCATAGACAACTGGGGAACTGTAAAAGAATCATTTTTACATATTTTTTCCAAATGCAGATGCCTGGGCCTCATCTTGGACTTAATGAATCACAATTTCCAGGAATGAAATCCAAATATTTGCACTTTAAAAAAATAGGAAAACAAATATTTGCACTTGTAATACTGCAGTTCTGTCATAAACTATTAGAAAAGTGGAAATATATAAAAGTATGGTTTTTAGACATATGGTAACAGACTGTGCAAGACTATGATCCACGGAAAGAGGCAAACAAATGAGGTGAGCCCTTCAGTTGCTACAGCGTTCTGCCTAAAGGCTGTTCCCATGCCTCAGGGCAGGAAGGGGAAACCCAGACAGAGCCTGAGGGTCTCAGCGGGGGGTTCTGAGAGACTAAGGTAGCTAGGGTTTGTGGAGCAGAGTATCAGAAAGGAGGAAGTTGTCCAAAGCTCTGGAGATTAGCAGAGGGTTCCCTGAGTCTGGCTGAGTAGCAACCTGTGTATACATATGTGAATTGAAACTCCATGAGCCTGGGGAAAGACCAACCCTCCAATCTCTACTTTCTTTCTGCTTCTCCCACCCCACCAAACAACCCACTCAAGATCCTGTTTTCCTATTTTCAAACTTTTTATAGATGGAGTTATATAATATATACTAGAGGCCCGGTGCACAAAAATTTGTGCACTGGGGGGGGGGAGGGAGGGGAGGGTCCCTCAGCCCGGCCTGTGCCCTCTCGCAGTCTGGGACCCCTCAGGGGATGACCACCTGCTGGCTTAGGCCCGCTCCCCGGGGGATTGGGCCTAAGATGGCAATCAGACATCCCTCTGGCAGCCTGGCAGCCCTCGGGGGATGTCCACTTGCCAGCGGGGAGCAGGCCTAAACTGCAGTCAGACATCCTTAGCGCTGCTGAGGAGGCAGGAGAGGCTCCCACCACCACCGCTGTACTGGCAGCCATCAGCCTGGCTTGTGGATGAGCAGAGCTCCTCCCATGTGAGAGTGCACTGACCACCACAGGGCAGCTCCTGCATTGAGCGTCTGCCCCCTGGTGGTCAGTGTGTGTCACAGTGACCAGTCATTCCCAGTCGTTCTGCTGTTAGGGTCAGTTTGCATATTACCCTTTTATTATATAGGATAGAGGCCTGGTGCACGGGTGGGGGCAGGCTGGTTTTCCCTGAAGGGTGTCCTGGATCAGGGTGGGGGTCCCGCTTGGGTGCCTGGCCAGCCTGGATGAGGGGATGATGGCTGTTTGCAGCTGGTCACACCCCCTTCAGGGTGGGGGTCCCACTTGGGTGCCTGGCCAGCCTGGATGAGGGGCTGAGGGTTGTTTTTAGGCTGGCGGGTGACTGAAGCTCCCAACCTCTCCTTTTTTTCTTTTTTTTCTTTTTTAATTTACCTTCTATGGCTGTCACTGGAACTGAGAGCTGGCTTTAGCTCTGAGGCTTGGCTCCTGCTCTGAGACCTCGGCTGCTGAAAGCAGGTATCTGGGTTCGTTTGGGTTCTATAATTGTAACACTGTTGCAGTCCTGCTTGCTCCAGCTCTGATGGCTGAAAGCAGGTTTCTGGGGTTTGTTTAGGTTCTATAATTGCAACTTTGTTTCTTAGAGTGCAAGCTCAGTGGCCGGCAGCAGCAGGCGGGGAACCTTGGCTTCCTCCATCACTGGAGCAAGCAAGCCTCCTGTTCGCTTCAGCTGCCTGGCTGCCAGCTACCATCTTGGTTGGCAGTTAATTTGCATATCTCGATGATTGGCCAATGGGAAGGGTAGCAAAGTTACAGTTAATTACCATGTTTCTCTATTATTAGATAGGATATTTTGGGGGGTTGACTACTTTGACATTATGTTTGTGAGGTTGATTCATGTTGTGTTACAGTAGCACATTAATTGTCATTGCTACATGTTCTTTTATTATACACAGTATTTATCATTTGGCAATTAATGGAACTTTAATTTAGCTATTCACGTTTTTAGCTATTACAAATAATGGTGCCATGACTATTTCATACATGTCTATTGGTTCATATATGTAAGCATTTTTCTTCAATATAAACCTAGGAGAAGACTGGTTGGGTCTTACTATATGTGTACATGTACTGTACACTTTCCCCAGAATGGTTGCATCAATTTCATCCCCACCAGCAGTGCATAAAAGTTCTAGTTGTTCTGTATTCTAATCAACACTTGATATAAGCAGTCTTTTAATTTTAGCCATTCTGTTGGGGGGTGTAGTGGTATATTGTTGAGGTTTTAGTTTGCATATTTTCCTGATAATTGATACAATTGAGTATCTTATATGTTTATTGACCATTTGAATATCTTTCTATAGAATTGTCTATATTTTTCTTATCGTTAGAGATATTACTTTTTTATCTTCTGAATGCAAGCCCCTTGTTATATTTTTCAAATTTCAAATTTTAAAAAACACTGTAGTTTGCCCTTCACTCTCTTATTGGTGTGTTTTCCCTTAGGAACAGGAGTGCCTAATTTTAATTTATTCATCTTTTCCTTTATGGTTAGTGTTTTTTGTGTCCATTTAAGAAATCCTTGCCAACCTCACTTTATGAAGAATTTTCCTATATTTTTTTCCTACCGTGACTGTGGGAACAGTCAGATAACTACTGAATTCTATTATCAGGTTTTTTTAAAAAATATATGGATATACAATTGGCCCTGTACCATTCATTGCAAGACCATCTTCCCCTTTCTCTGCTGTGCCACCTCTCACATATATCAAGTGTCCGTATGTGGGTGGGTCTTTTGCTAGATTCTGTTCTGTTTCATCTCCGTTAGTCTATTCTTGTACCAATACTACAGCCTCAATTATAGTAGCTTTATGACAAATCATGATATTCAGTAGTGTAGCTTCTCCAACTCCGTTCTTTTTCGTCAAGATTATTTGTTATTATTAGCCCTTTCTATTTCTATATAAATGTTATAATCAGCTGATCAACTTCTACCTTTTGGTGTCAATTGTAGTGCTCTTCTGGAAATTTTTCCTTTTGACTAAATTTCTAATCTCTGATTATAATCCTAATATCCTCATATTATCTTTCCTATTGTCAAAAGAATTCATGGTAATTTTCCTTTTACATTTCTATTATTGTTATTCCTGCCTTCTCTCTTTTTCTCATTGATCAGTCATGCAAAGTTGTTACTAATTTTCATAGTTCTTCCAAAAAATAAGTTTTTTTTGGCTTTGTTAATTGTCATGTTTTTCTTTTTAAATAATTTTTGCTTTTGTAGTTAAAATTTCTCTGCTTCTATTTTGGGTTTCATTTGGTTTTATTTTTGTAACTTCTTGATGGATACTCAAACCACTGATTTTAAGCACCTTTGCTTTTTAAATATATATTTGGCTTCTAAATATTTCCCACTAAGCACTGCTTTAGTTTCATCACACAAATTTTATACCTGATTTCCATTATTATTTTGTTCAAGTATTTTCTAATTTATGATTTCTTCTGGGTCACGTGGGTTATTTAAAATTGTATTATTTAAGTTCTAAACATATGGGAATTTTCTAGTTTTGTGTTGTTGCTTTTTAGTGGTGGTATTGCTTTAGACCTCTAACTTATTTCCACTGTGATCAAAGAAAATACTCTCTTATGAAATTTGTTAGAGTAACTGATGAAGAAAACATATATTCAAATTTGATAAATGATTCTACACTTGTTGAGTATATTATTCTATACATGGCTTTTGGGTCAAGTATATTAATCATCAAATTCTTAATATCAGTTATTAATAATATTAAGCTTTATCAGCTAGAGTATCTATTTCATTCTTCTTTATTATTTCTCTGCTGAAATTCTCTATTTTATCCTTTTAATTTCTTGGAGATATTATTTTGAAGTTCATGTCTGGTAACTGCATCAGACAGAACAATAAATTCTTATCATATACTTTCTTATCTTGGCTTTTAGATAAGTTTCATCTTCTTAAATACACAGGCATTTTTGATTGGGTATGAGACATAAAATGTAGAGAGGATAGTGAAGCTCTGGATAATGTTATCTTTCTTCAGAGAGATTTTTCTTTTACTTCTGGAAGTCGCCCTTGAGTGAAGGCCTCCATGTCACCTTACAATCAGATATTAAAATGATTTAAAGTCTAATGTCAGCATCTGGCAGAGCTGGTCTATTTCCAGTTTACTCCTCTAAATGTATATCCTTTTGGGGTCCTGATGCACCTCTAAAAATAGAATTCTTTTCTTTGGCAACTCTTCAACTTCAGTTTTTGCCTCCTCGACCCATGCCTGATAAAAGTTTTGCTCAGCTTCTTATCTACTGCTTGTAAGAATGCCATTCTCTTGAAAGGGTAGTGGTGCCAAATGCCAGACTCACCTTTGGGTTTCCTGTGGTGTGTGTGTGTGTGTGTGTGTGTGTGTGTGTGTGTGTGTGTGTGTGTCTGTCTGTTCCAGTTTTACTAGTTCTGAATGGGTTATTCAGTCCAAATAACTATTTATTTATTTATTTATTTATTTATTTATTTATTTATTTATTCATTCATTCATTCATTCATTCATTCATTCATTCATTCATTTATTTCCTCACCCAAGGATATTTTTCCATTGATTTTTAGAAAAAGTGGAAGAGAGGGAAAAATAGAGAGAAATATCGATGTGAGAGAAACATTGATTGGTTGCCTGCTTCATGGGCCCCAAAGAGGGGAGGAGCCTGCAACCGAGGTACATGCCTTTGACTGGAATCGAACCCAGGATCCTTCAGTCTCCAGGCCGACGCTCTATTCACTGAGCCAAACCAGCTCAGGACAAATAACTAATTATTGATAGCTAAAAAATAGAACTCTTAGACCAGAGAATTTTTACCTAATGGTGTAAGCTCATCACATCTTATGTGTTAATTGGTTCAGTAAACACCTATGATTGAAATTCTCCTGGCAGATTTGCTGTTTTCAATCATTAAGTTTTAGAGTGGCTTGCTTTATTGCTGTTGGTAGCTGATGCAGATTTTGGTACTTGTGTCTGATTTGGGTACTGCTGCCATATGTAAAACCCAAAATGTGATTGACTTTGCCACCACATGGTTGGTGGCAGCTGGAAGGGACACAAGGGGCCTGAGAAGAGTGTTTGCAGAAATCTAAAAGGCCCCAAAGAAGCTGTCAGTTGAACCTAAAGGGAAGAAAGGGAAATATTATTGACAGCTGGAGAAACAGGGGCTCTTGCTATGTAGAATATGAAAACTAGAAAATGTGATAATAAATTTGAAGATCTAGCTAAGGAAGTTTCAGGAAGAGCGCTGGTGGTTCTGCTTGTGTTTTTAGTTACCTATAATAAAATGGGAGGAGAGAGATGAACCAAAAAGGAACTGTGGCAGGCAGAATTCTAAGATGGCCCCATGAGCTCCACCTCTTGGTGCTGCACCCATGATTAGGTTACATTATATGGCAGAAGGAATTTCATAGATGTAATTAGAGCCCCTAATCAGTTAACTTTGAGCTAATCAGAAGATTACCCTAGGTGGGCTTGACCCAATCAGGTAAGCCCTTAAAAGCGACTTGTCCCTTTATGTGAAGAGATTTGAAGTGGAGCCAGGCCATGAAAAGGCCATATGGTAAGAACCTGACAGTGTCCGCTAAGAGCTGAAAACAGCAAGAAACAGGGACCTCAGTGATACAGCCAAGGAAATGACTTCTGCTATCAACCAAGGGAGTGTGGAAACAGATCTTCTCCAGTCAAGCCTGAAGATGAGGAGAGCTGGCTGACACCTTGATTTCATCCTGCGATGACCTGAGCAAGGACCCAGCTAAAATATGCTGGACTCCTGATCCACAGAAACTGAGAGATTATAAATTTGTGTTGCTTTAAGTTTGTGATAATTTGTTACACAGAAATAAGAAAACTAGCCCTACCTGGTTTGGCTCAAGAATAGAGCATTGGCCTGTGGACTGAAGGGTCCCAGGTTCGACTCTGGTCAAGGGCACATGCCTGGGTTGCAGGCTCAGTCCCCAGTGGGAGGCATGCAGGAGGCAGTCGATCAATGATTCTCTCTCATCATTGATGTTTCTCTTTCTCTCCCTTCCTCTGTGAAATCAATGAAAATATATTTTAAAAAATGAAATTAAAAAAACCAAATATAGCAGTTGTTCAATTTTCAAGCAAAAGTTGAAGAAAAGAGCTAGGACGTTTTAGATTTGAAAATAAAGGTATATTTTTTCTTAATCTCTTAAGATGGCAAACTATTCTCAAATTAATGGCTTTCAAATTAAAAGTAAAAATAGCTTCTTTGGTAAGCACGTATTTGAGGCACTATAGTGTAGTGTAGTGTAATGGTTAACTTGTTTGGGTTGAGTCCTGGCCCTGCCTTTTACTAGCTGTGTGACCTTGGATAAGTTACTTAAATACTCTGCTTTAGTTTCTCAATATCTAAAATGGGTTTATTTACCTCATTACGTTCTTGTTCTGATTAAATGAGTGGATACAACACAAACAAAACACTTAGAAATTTTTACCTAGCAAGTGCTGAGTAAATAATTAATGATTACTGCCAGTACTAGCTTTGTCTTTTTCTTTTTCTTTCTTCCTTTCTTTCTTTCTTTTTTTTTTTTTTTACTTTTGTCTCATTTCTTATGGGACATTAAAGGCCAAGTCTAGTTTGAGGAGAGTAGGAAATATAGAGGAAAGAACAAATAAAAGGGAGAATTGGTGAAGAAGGTCAAATACATGTTGAATTATTACAGCCTGTAACTTTTGTGATGCTATTTGGGTGCAAAATAATTTTATGTTCTCAGCATGCATGGAAGGAAGGAAGGAAGGAAGGAAGGAAGGAAGGAAGGAAGGAAGGAAGGAAGGAAGGAAGGAAGGAAGGAAGGGGAGGGAGAAAGGAAAGAAGAAAAGAAGGGAGGGAGGGAGGGAAGGAGGGAGGGAGGAAGGAAGGAAGGAAGAAAGGAAGGAAGGAAGGAAGGAAGGAAGGAAGGAAGGAAGGAAGGAAGAAAGAAAGAAAGAAAGAAAGAAAGAAAGAAAGAAAGAAAGAAAGAAAGAAAGAAAGAAAGAAAGAAAGAAAGAAAGAGAAAGAAAGAAAGAAAGAAAGAAAGAAAGAAAGAAAGAAAGAAAGAAAGAAAGAAAGAAAGAAAGAAGAAAGAAAGAGAAGGAAATAAAGAAAGGGACGGAAATAAAGAAGGAAAGGTTAAATCCAGGCAGAGATCAAATCTAGGCTGGGCTTGAAAGATTATTATTATTGTTGTTGTTTAAAATATATTTTAATTGATTTTTAGAGAAGGAGAGGGAGAGAAACATCAATGATGAGGGAGAATCATTGATTGGCTGCCTCCTGCATTGCCCCCCACGGAGGATCAAGCTTGGAAT
Source organism: Myotis daubentonii (assembly GCF_963259705.1). Classification (NCBI taxonomy): domain Eukaryota; kingdom Metazoa; phylum Chordata; class Mammalia; order Chiroptera; family Vespertilionidae; genus Myotis; species Myotis daubentonii. Next base: position 71,578,200 of record NC_081849.1, on the reverse strand, counting down.
CCAGGCATGTGTCCTGACAGGGAATCCAACCATGACCTCTTAGTTCATAGGTCAATGCTTAACCACTGAACCATGCTGGCCGGGCTGCAGGCTAATTATTAAATTGATCATTTTGTATGGCCCTTGAATGATGTTATAAATATTCAGATGGCCCTTGGCAGAAAAAATAAATAAACCATAGCTCTTTTGTTAAACACAGGGCATCTATGAAAAAGGGCTGCTAATATCCATCCATGCATGAGACCTGTTTTACTAATTATTCCCTCAGCATGACCTCTCCCTGGCCAGACACTTAGTAACCACACCCAGACATCCCACAAGTGGCCACTGACATCCCAGAATGTCCTCATCACGGCAGGCCCAGCCTCTGCACAGATACAGAGCAGAAGCAAGAAAAGAATCCATCACGCAGGCACGTGTCTCTCAGAGACACTTCATAAAGAAAAATGATGGCTGACTAAATTGCATAATCCTCTCTCCGCACATCCCAGCAGAAAGCACATATGTTCTTGAAGTGAACATCCCTAAGAAGAAGTTGTCTACAATGTGCTGCATGTGTGTCTTCCTTTCCTGAGGGAAAACCTGTTTAACTTTGGGTTTCACCACTCATAAATTATCACGTTATTTCTCACTTAGGGCGTAAATATCAGTCTGGTTGGTATATGCACCCACACATCAGCTGAGACAGAAGAAAGCTAAATTTACAAAACATTAAATCAATAAGCATGTGTGAATGGATAAACAGCACGAGATCCTTAACTTAATAAGGCCACAGCACTACAGTTAATCATCTGTTTTGCAACTTCTGGAGGTTTTTTTTTCCTTCTAATTTGATAGTGTTGCTAGAAGCCTAGATGAGTGAAGGTCCTATCTATCTATCAGAAGAGAACAATGCACCTCGAAATAGGAAATGGAAAATATTCCCTGGGTGAAGAAGCCACGGTAATACCTAAAATGCTACAGCCAGTGCAAGATGCTGTGTTTATTAAGGAAGAAATAAGAACTATAGTGTATTTTCCTTGTTGTTTCAACTAATGAGAAACCCTGGAATAGACAGGGCTGCCAGATGTCTCAGGAAAATATCAGTCTTCCAGATGGAAAGTGGAGGAAACTGTAGGAACAAATGAATAAAAATAGCGTTTCTTCTCCCTCTTCTCTTCCTCCCACAACAGGCCTCCGAATCCACAAGAACAGATTGACTACCTCTTCACAGTGAAAAATTCCCTCCCCCACTATGGGCTATCCCTCTGCGTCACTAAACAAATGTGGTAACAGGCTAGAGTGGAGTATTTGAACTGCACTATTTACAAATGCCCGGAACTTTTCCCAAGGACAATGTACTGGAACGGACCACTAGCAGATGACAGATTTCATCTGGTGGAAGATACTAATTACTACAGATCAGCGGAAGCTGTAGTCCTAAACAGTTCTGTGTAAATGTGAAGGATAATAGTGTGGTGAGAGTTGAACTGCCGGTAAAACCCAGAGGGACTTTGGGCTTGGAGTTGGCCGGAATGTGGGAGTGACAGGGAGATGGGAAACACGGCATTAGTTGGAAGCCCTTGTAAACACAGACAACCAACTGCCTGAGAGAAGCTGCTGGGCGGACTCTGGCCTCCACCCATTCATCTGACCAGCGTATAGACCAACTCTCAGCCACTTATCCTAAAACAGATCCTTTGCATTGATACCCTCCACCCTCTTTCTACCACCATCACCACACATAAGCATAGCTCCTAGGCAGCTTTTCCACTCAGGGGTGAGAATGAGCAAGAAAGTATGCTAACATTTGCAATGGCAGAAACTCCAAATTTGCTATCTGTAAAGAGTAATCTATCCATGTTTACAGGTTAATGGACAATAAACCACATGAAGAAAGCCAGAATCATGAAATTAAAAGTCTAAGATAAAAACAGTATCTGATTCCCAATAAATATGAGGTAATTTAGGAAAGAGAAAACAATAGGAAAAAAAGCAAAACTAAAAATATATGTTCAAAGATATTCAAGAATATGTTTTAAACGTATGTATATTTTTAAAATTCATGAAGTATCTCTGAATGGTTCATAAGAAATTAATAACAAGGTTGTCTCTAGGGCTGGAAACTGGGTGAGCAAGAGCTTCCTTGTTACTGTACTTTTTTTTTTTTTTACCTATTAATATATCCATAAATTAAAAAGAAAGTACTATAAAAAAGAAATGACCAGAGAACAAGAAGAAGCTCTGGGAAAGTAAAAACATGATTTTTGAAGTAACTCCATACTGGTTCTCACAGTAGCTGCACCAACCTGCATTCATACCAACACTGCACAAGGGTTCCCTTTTCTCCACATCCTCACCAACACTTGTTTGTTGATTTACTGAGGATAGCCAGTCTGACAGGTGTGAAGTGATATCTCATTGTGGTTTTAACTTGTGTTTCTCTGATGCTTGGTCATCTGTATGTCTTCTTTTGAAAGTAAAAGCAATATATACTATCAACAAGTGAATCTTGTTGATTATATATATAATCAACAATACGACTGTCAGCTGATTTCTCCCCAATGCCAGACAATCCAGTTCCTCCTGGTATAGGTCTGTGTTCCCCAGAGCCTCACCCTGGTGCTGGAGCTCAAAGGAGGTGGGACCTTGTCAGTTCAGTTTGTGGTGCCAGCCTTTTAAGAGGAACAGCTGGGTATCCAGCAGCCCAATCTGCACTGGTTTTGCAGCCGGTAGTTCTTACTGCCCATAGGGACTTCTTTTCCAACTTTGGGACCCTGGGCTGGGGGTCTGGTGTGGGATTGGGACTCCTTGCTCCTCCAGGAGGCTTCCACAAATATGTTCTCCCTCCTGATTAAAAAAGAGGCACACATGGGTGCCAGACCAGCCTGTTCAGCACATCCACACCTCCTACCAGTCTCAATGTGCTTTCTTCTTTTCCTCTGTAGTTGTAGTACTTACACTCAGCCAGCTTTCCAATGGTTCTGGATGATAGTTGTTCTGTATTTTAGTTGTAATTTTGATGTGGTTGTGGGAGGCAGCAAGTAGAGGCGTTTACCTATGCCGCCATGTTGGTTCTCCAATAAAAGCATTATTGATGAAATAATAGAAGAGTTGGGATAATAGGAAATAATACAGAGACAGCAAATCTCACTAGTATGAGCTTCATAAAAATAAAACAGAAGGGAAAAAGAAAGATTATCAAAGAAATAATAGAAGAAAACTTCTTGAGCTAAAGAGACATGGATCTTTAGGTTGAAATGGCTGTTTTCATAATTCTTCTCCCCTACTGTTTTAAAAGATAACTGCTTAAAGTTATAATTATAAAACTATATTGATGCACTTAGGACATGTAAAGATGTAATTTGTATGACAATACTAGACCAAGAAGGGATGCAGGAAGGGATAAATGTTGGGGAAAGTTTTATACAATATTGAAATTAAATTAGTATTACTCTGGAGTAGATTATTTTAAATTAAGATTGAATTTGCTCACCAAATTTAGAGCAGGGTGAATGAAAAAAGAGACACAACTAGAAATATCATTATGAAATTTCAGAATTCTAAGAATACAGAAAAGATCCTAAATACTTCCCACAAGCCTGGTAAAATGGCTGAATCCCTATTCAATATTGGGTCCTTCACATACACAGAGGCACAGATCCCTTTTTGTCTACTCTAATGCAACAGTAGGCTTCCATTATGGAAATAAGAAGGCATATAAAAAGTCCGTGAATAATGGGAAAACATTTTGGGACATCTTTTAAAATAAAGATTTCAATGCAGGAGAATGTCTTCGTGAGTTTACAGGAAAAAAACCCCACAAAAACAGATGATTTTTTTAAACAGAAGACACATAAAGCATAACTTTAAGTAAAAAGTTTGATAAATTTGCCCATATAACTAACATATTCTATGCCAAGAAGGATAGAATGAACAAAAACAAGAGGTTGAGGAAGATATTTGTAACTTGTATGTTAAGATAACATTTTGGAATTCAGAATATATAAAGTTCCTATAAATCTGTATGAAAAATAAAACATAATACAAACTGGACAAATGATCTCATGAGGCAATTCATAGAAGATGAATATAGAATGACTATATGTGAAAATATTGAGTGGAATGATGCATTCTAAATTACAATGATGGTTGCTTCTGAACAGACAATATCAAAAATCTAGTGAGGAAGAGGAATAGGAGAGAAAAAAGGGGAGTCTCACTTGTTATATAGCTCCTAGTCTCAAAAAAATAGAGAGATAGAGAGAGAGAGAGTGAGAGAGATTTCTCCATCTAGATTTGGTATAAGAAGTTGACATATACATATTCCTGATTAAGACTTCTGAGTCACATGTCACAGATGGTTGCCTCTGATGAGTTACAGGCAGTATTCTTACATACACCACAGTCTTTTACAACCCTTATAATTCTGTAATTCTGCGTCACCAAAATAATTTATGGCCAGGACTCCTCATAAATGATTGCTTCATTGTGTTTTACCTATTGTGGTTAAGATAATGTGGTTGATGCCTTTTGCAATAACAATGGGATTTCTCCATAAAAGTCATTCTTTATGAGTAGATAGTTCATGATAGCAGCTTGTTAGAAGCTTGGGTTTCTCTGCCCTTCCTTCCTGGCCACCCTGTCCATACTGCATTTGAGTCCAGGCAGTAAATATGATGTGCCCAACCCAAATAGATGGACCAAGGAAGTATGTGACATGAAAGCTCTTGCAGGGGAAGTGGCTCACCACCATTTGGATAGAAGCCGTTGGGACAGGCAGTCCAGAGAACTGGAATTAGGTGTTGTTCTTCCCGCCTACTAGTAAGACTAGGATAACAATGACTGGATAGAGATCTTTATTTTCAATACCCTCTCAACGTAATTAAGATGTAGGCTGATCTTTAGAAAAAGTACCCAAAGAACCTTGTGATCAGCATACTTTTAAAAGGCAATACCATAGAACTAAAATAGCTACAGAACTTACTCTTTTGATAAGGGAAAAACTTCTTTCTAGACCTATACTCAGGTTGATAGTGGAAATAAGATTTGTTCTTAATAGTGAGAAATCTCAGTGCCATCTGATGTTCGTGGCTGTATTATTCAGAGTAATTAATTGCAACAGACAGCCTTGGAATCTCAGGGGGTTAACACATAAAGGCTTGTTTCTCACTTTCATCACAGTGCAACGTTGGCCAGGCAGTCCTTCATCTCATCTGTGCGTGCTCTCCAAGGTTGCCTCCGCTGGGAAGAGAGTGGTGGAGAAAGCATATCAGCGCCCACATGCCTCGGCCTAGAAGAGACACATTCAGAGCCCACTGGTCAATTGAGTGATATGGCCCCAACCTAACTGCAGTGGGGATTGGGAAATACAGAATGCAGATGTAGGCTTATCTTTAGGAAAAAAGTGCCCAAAGAATGCTATACCCAGCATCATTTTTAAAGGCACTGCCATAGAAGGAACATATTGGTATTTGGTAAGCACAGCTCTCAGGTCATGTTTTAAATCAGTATCGCTTATATTTAGGAAGGCAGTCCTACTGCATTCAGAATTTACATTTTATCTCCTTAAATCTATGAGCAGAGTAGGTATTGGCATGTCTAATTTAATCTTCAGGTATTATGGAGCATACCTTTCCCTCCAACTCCCCCAGCCCCAGCCTCCTTGCTAAACATGTTAGTAAAAGCTTATTTTTATGGATAGGATATTTAATTTTAATAAGTCATTTAATTTCTGAGATTCTTTGGCTAGTGCTTTCATGTCAATTTTGCTTTAGTTAAAAGGGGTTGAAGGGCCATTGATAGTGCCTCTTAGAATATGATCCTGCAACATTATAGCGAATACATCTTTTAGATTCCTGGGTGGAGACAGGTGGTGCAGCCCAGAAGTAAAATAATCAGTATGCCCCAGACAGTTGATTTTATATGTGATCGTAAATCTCTAGACAATGTCTGATGGTGCTTGTAAACATTCCCCACAAGCTCATCAGATGTGTTTGTCATAGTGCAACCAAGACTCGAGGGCCTCTGTCATGGTCATTGTGAGTCACACAGGTAACAGAAGCACAATACACATGATGAAAACAGTGTTTGCTTTGCTCTAGATCGGCAGTTCTCAACCTGTGGGTCGCGACCCCTTTGGGGGTCGAACGACCCTTTCACAGGGGTCGCCTAAGACCATCGGAAAACACATATATAATTACATATTGTTTTTGTGATGAATCACTATGCTTTAATTATGTTCACTTTGTAACAATGAAAATACATCCTGCATATCAGATATTTACATGACGATTCATAACAGTAGCAAAATTACAGTTATGAAGTAGCAACAAAAATAATTTTATGGGTGGGGGTCACCACAACATGAAGAACTTTATTAAAGGGTTGCGGCATTAGAAAGGTTGAGAACCACTGCTCTAGATGGAATTGAACCTCTCAGTATATGAATCCCAAGAAGTGGTCTGACCTCAGATTGCTCAGTTTGTTTCAGTCCTCATGCTTGAGGTGGCATTCATTTGCTTACCAGTAATATCTGAAGGATATGTACTGTGCTATTTTCCAGTATTTTGAGAAAAGCATCTCTCCTCTGTTGTTATAAGAGACTTTGAGTTTGTTAAAAGGTAACGAGCAACAACAGATCAGTAGGCCTTCAGCAAGACTTCTCTTAACTGTTCTAGAAATACATAGCCACCCCATCTTTGTTTTCTAAGAAACTTCAAAGAAACAAAAAACACTACCATATACACAGAGATGGAGTGATTTTACTCCCTTTTTAGATGTTGTCAGTAACGAAATATAGTATTTTGAATCTTTTTATTATATGTTTTAATGGAGAAAAGCTGATGATTTCATGCTGTCGTTGTTGAAGAGGGTTAGGATACTATTAAATTCCAACAGATTGTCTACAGGTCTAGGAATTGCTAATGTGTTTGAGCTTTGCCCATTATTTTCACTGTTATCCTAATTCATCTCAAAGCCTAGCATAACATGTCTTCTCAGGAGGTCTATGAAAATTCTGCCTCTGAGGATGGGTGTTTAGGAAGAAGTGGTTTAGCTTGAAATGGCTGTTTTACTTATTCTACCTTCCACAACCCTTAAATACTCTTAGTTGCCAATTAATAGCCTTGTGGACACAAACTTAATTTTTTATAAGTTACATATGTAAATTTCTTTATTAATGAGTGTAACTTGAGGAAGATGAAGTTACCTACATGTAACTGACACAGCAAGTACTTTTTACATATATATTCTGTTATTTATAAGCAAGGCAGGATAATACAGTGGTAAAATATATCAGCTTAGAATCAAATTTCCTGTATTCAAATTTCATTGAGCTATATGATTTTATGTCTCAGAACCTTAGTTTCTTTGTCTATAAAGAGAAGAAAATAATATTATCTATCTTACAGTGTCATTATAGTTAGTGACATTGAGTTCATAAAACATTTAACATAATTTAGTAAGGAAAATTAATAGTTTTGTATGTGTTAATATGAGTTTAACCAGGTGCTGTCCAAGGTCCTGAGGTGAGTTCTGACTCATAGTCCATTATGACACAACATGAACAATGCAAATGGCTTGCCTAGAGCTGCACAGTATGTACAGTCTATCAAGTAGATAGCTTTCCACCCAGTCAAGTTATAGCTATGTAGGACCATCTTTCTTAGCAACTTGAAGTTGGACCACTGACAAACTGCTTCACATAAGTTGTATGATGGGATTAAGTGCCACCAAAACAACTAGATACTTAAGAAGAAGGCTGTCTGTTTTAATTTTCCTTCCCCTCAATTAATTTCCTTAATTGACCAGTGAATATCTTTGTGGACACATCTAAATTTTTAAAAATGCATATGAAAATTATTTTTTAGTTATATGAGTTTGATGTATGAAGGGAAATTCATGATAAGAATCTGTTTAACTTACTAGACATCCTATCAGCATTATATTTATTTATTAACTTATTATGATCAGAATATAATTCCCAATGGGTTGATAAACTGTATTCAATAATCAAAATTCTTCCTGACATTATATTATGTATTATACTAGTGACCCAGTGCACAGATTTGAAAATAAATTAATTAGAAGGTGGCTGGTGGGGGAGGACTGGGCAAATGGGCTGGATACTCCCTAGAGCCAACCTCCCAAGGTCCTTCCCTGGCTGGCCGCACCTGGGGTGGCGCCATGGTCCAAAGGGCATCTGCGAAGTGAGCGGGGGTCCCTTCAGCAGGTGGGGTCCCTCCACCTGGCCTGCGGGGATTGGGCTGAAACCAGCTCTCTGACATCCCCTGAGGGGTCCCAGAGTGCGAGAGGGCACTCTGCAAAGTTGCTGCCTTACAAGGTGTGGAACGCAAACGCAAGTGTGCAGTAAACCAGGTTCAGGGCTGACAGTACTCCAGCAACAGCATCACCCACGGCCAAAGATGGAATCTCATGCCCCACAAGGAATAGGGCTCCCTCTTCTCTGGTTTCGGGATGTGTCATCCTGCGTGTTATAGTGACTGGTCAGATGGTTGGACACTTAGCATATTAGCCTTTTATATAGATAGATAGATAACTTTTATTTTTTAACTTCTTATCCACATTTCTTATGAGAGAATATATGCTCCCTAAAAGCAAGGTGTTGTCTCTTTTGTTCACCCCTTATTCCTAGAGCCTGGAGCTGTGCATGGCATGTAGAATATGCCAACAAATTAGATAACTTAAATGAAATGAACAAATTCCTAAAAAGACAGAAATTATTAAAATTGGCTAAAAAAAGAAAATCTGAAGAGACACATAACAAAGAGATTGAATTAGTCATTTTAAAATTTCCCCTCTGGAAAATCCCATGCCCATAAAGTCTTCACTGGTCAATTCTGCCAAATATTGAAAGAAGAATTAACACCAATTCTTAACAAACTTCCAACAAGTAGGAGAGGAGGCACACTTTCTAACTTATTCTGAGTCCAGTATTATCTTGGTAGTTAAACCAGACAAACATCACAAGAAAGCTACAGATCAGTCTTTCAAATAGATACAGCCCTAGCCAGTTTGGCTCAGTGGATAGAGCATCAGCCTGCAGACTGAAGGGTCCTGGGTTCGATTCTGGTCAAGGGCATATGACCAGGTTGTAGGCTCGTTCCCCAGTAAGGGGCATGCAGGAGGCACTGATCAATGAATCTCTCATCAGTGATGTTTCTATCTCTCTCTCCCTCTCCCTTCCTCTCTGAAGTCAATTTAAAGAAATTTTTAAAAAAGAAAATAGATATAAAAATTTCTCAATAAAATGCTAGCAAATTGAATCTGTATGAAAAGATTATAGAGCATGACCAATTGGTATTTATCCCGGTAATGCAAGCCGGATCAACATACAAAACTCATTAATATATCATATTATAGAATAAAGGGCAAAAACAATATGATAATTTCAACAGATGCAGCAAAATCATTTGAAAAATTCCAAACACTTTCACAACACACACACACACACACACACACACACACACACACACACACACACAATAGAAGGGAATTTCTCAACCTGATAAAGGGAATCTACAAAATAACCTACAGACAAATTAGACTTAATGGCAAATCACTGAAAGCTTTTCACAATCCACAGAATGGGAGAAAATATTTGCAAATCATATATCTGACGAGGGACTTGTATCCAGAATATCTAAGACAAATAACCCAATTTAAAAATGGGCAAAGGATATAAATAAACATTTCTCCTTAAGAAAATATACAAATGGCCAACAAACACATAAAATGATGTTCAACCTCATTAGACATTAGGGAAGTGCATGTCAAAACCACAGCGAAATACCACTCAACCATTTGAATGTCTATAGTCTAAATCATGGACAATAATAAGTTTTGGCAAAATGTGGTGAGGTTGGGACCCTCACATATTGTGGGTGAGAATGTAAAATAGTGCAGCGGTTTGGCAGTTTCTCAAAATGTTAAACATAGAGTAAACATATGACCCAGCATTTTTGCTCCTAAGTATAAACCCAAGAGATTGAAAACATATGTCATGTACATGAATGTTCATAGCAACAGCGTTCATAATAGCCAAAAAATAAAAACAAATTCTCATCAGTGGATGAATGGATAAATAAAAGGTGGTATTTTAGTCAGTGGATATTTATTCAGTCACAAAAAGGGATGAAATATTGATCCATGCTACCTCATGAAAGAACCTTGAAACTATTATGAGAAGAGAAAGAAGGCAGTAACAAAAGGCCACATAGTATATGATTCCATTGCATAAAATGTCCAGAATAGGCAAATCCATAGAAATAGCAAGTATATTATGGTGACAAAGGCTGGGGGAGGAAGACATGGGGAATTATTAGTACTTTTGGGGTTTCTTTTTGGGTGATGAACATATTCTAAAATTAAATAATAGTGGTGTTGCACAACTGTGAGTATGCTAAAAGCCACTGACTTGTACACTTTAAAATGGTGAAATGCATGACAGGTGAATTCTATTTCAATAAAGCTGTTTTTAAAATATGAAGCATATTTAATAGACACACGTACTCTTCTTACCTTACCTGCCTCTTACAAAGGACATGGAAAGGAATCCAGATATATAGTTCACTTTCCATTATCCTCTCTCTATATTTACTCTGTCACATTTTTTCTTGAACTTTGCAGAAAAACATTTGTTCTTACTCACCTACCACTTCACTTCTTGCTAAAGCCCTACATTGTGTAAATAAACTGAGCATTGCTCACAGTGAGAGAGAAATGCATCCTCTTCACAAGACTGAAGGCAGCAGGGAAGTATGGAAGTTACAGGATATTTGTTGGTTGACTTGAGAAAGAAATCTGGACACACTCCCACATAAAAACCTCTATCCATATGTGTTTGTTTATGTAGAAGTTTGGTATAACATACATTTAATGTTGTAATAAAGCAAATTAGTAGTCGGTGCATGATAATGTAGAGTTTTCTAAAGTGATATAATATTGTGGGAAGGATTATCTCTTCCCACTCTTCATCCCTCTCTCCCCCCGCCCCTGCACAGAACCCAACTCTTCCCAATGCCTGGAGCGGGAATGGGGAATAGAAAGGAGCTCTTTCTAATGTAACCGAAGGGAAGGAGACACACACCAATGTATCATGCTAGATTCAGGGAATGTCCTGAGGGAATTAACCTTCGTGATGTGAAGTGTCTGAATTGTTGCTAGATTTTTCCACTCTCTGGTTGGCTCTTTTTTATAGTTTCTTCTGTCTTCCTATTCACTTATGGATTTGAAGCTCTCCTTTTCTCCCCGTGTTTAAGGGGAACTGGACGGAATAAAGAGTGACTATCACCATCAGCAAAAGCAGGACACAAGTCTGCTCCTTGAGGGTGGGTGGAGAAATGGTTATAGAGCCTCAGGTACTTTTGAGGGAGACGAGAAGACACAGGGAGAGGGCCCAAGGGGAATATTCTGATAATTGAAGTCACTGGGGCTACCCGAGACTCTAGGCGTAAGGTCCTGTGTCTGAACGTGGAAATCAGAGCTAACCCAGCTAGGTAAAGACAGTCAGCTGCAAGTCTTTGCCACCTCCAGGCCCCTGGGTGGATTAGAAAACTTTCTTAACTCTGGTGTAATAACGGATAACGGTCCATGGGATTTTGTGCCTGTATTTAATTGGGCGAAGAAGTGGGTAGGTCACTCTTACCTTGACTCCTAGAATACCAGCCAGCTCTTTGATTTTTCAGTTCTAAGGGATAGGGGGTGAAGAGAGCCATCAGTGGGACCAGCCAACATTCCCTTCCTTGATAAAAGATCTTCTCTTTTGTTTACAATAATATACATTCAATTGAGGGATGAAAGTTAAAATTTTTTTAATTTTATATTTTCCAGATCATGGTTATTGTCAGACACACGCACACACATACACACTGGTTCTAATATTTGGGGATCAGTTTTACAGGTTGTTTTATGAAGTGGTTGTTGATTACATAATTAAACAAATACATTTAGTATTGATGAATTAATTTCAGATTTAGGGGACAAGAAAGGAATTGAATTCAGAATTAATATCTTACCCAATAGAAAAAGTAAAAATGTTTAGTAATTTTATAAAATGACTAAATGCCAATTGTACTTGATAAGCATCCTGATGAGTCCTACAAAAGGTAGGGGTCCATGAGTCTGAAATGGTCCACTCTTGTTATTAGGATAAATCTTCAGAGCCATTTGGAGCAAATATTTGCTAATAAGACCCAAAATGAAAGAGATCTAAATTCCTCTCCAGCTAGATAGATGGATGGGTGGATGGATGGAGAGATGGACTGATAGACAAATAAACCACTGCCTGCACATTTCAGAATTTGCAAAAAATTTAATTCTCAAACTAGTCAGGTATTCTAATGATTTAAGTGTGTCTAAGAAACAAACATAGCTATTTTTATGAGGTGAAACAAAATGACTCTTGTGTCAAAATAATTCAGCATTGTCAAGGGCTGGGTTTCTTTCATTACTATTGTCTTAATGCTCAGAAAAATGCTTTGTTTGAAGCATATTCCAGAACAAACACATCTTTCAAGTGTCAGATTTCATATGCCTGCATCAGTTTCCTAGTCCCTTACCTGTCATTATATGAAACTTTTATGACCACTGGCAGACAAAGGCCAGAAAGACAAAGGGAAGAAAAAGAGAATGGTTCCGTAAATAACAGAACAGCAATTTAGGCTCAGCTGAGGAATTTGGCTCCCAGGCCCCAGACTGCTGAGGAGGCTGGATTCAGATGTAGTTGACACTGGTGAGTCATACAGATGAGCTTCAAGTGCCCTAATGTTAGTGGTGTTAACCCAGCTCAACCACCACACAGGTCACAGAATCTTATATCATTTGCTTAATCTGCTTGCCTTTTATTTGCAAAATGAATCTACTGACATTGTACTCTCCTTTGATACACAATATAGCTAGAAAATATTGCTAATGAAAAATAATTAGAAAAGAAAATACCAGCTATAAAATAAGTATAAATGAAATAAAGATGGTCATCATAGGCACAAAGAGAACTTTGATTTCTCCATAACAATAATAGCCCACATTTATGGAAGGTTTTATTATGTGCCAAGAATTATTCTAAATACTTATTCAACCACTTATTTAATCCTTTTTGAAACCCCATGAGTTCAGTATTTCATCTGTAACATGCAGAGAATAATCATTCCGCATCACAAAATTGTTGGAACAATCTCAGGCATAGAGGAAGCACTCAATAAATGTTAGCTGTTATTTGGCTCACAATCACTGGGTTGTTGTTGTTTTTTTAGATGATTTGAGAGAGACTGGAAGAGAGAGAGAGAGAGAGAGAGAGAGAGAGAGAGAGAGAGAAAGAGAGAGAGGAAACATTGATTTGTTGTTCCACTTATTTATGCATTCATTGGTTGACTCCTGCAGGTGTCCAGACTTGGATCAAACCCACAACATATCAGGACAAAGCTCTAAACCAGAGGTTCTCAACCTTCTGGCCCTTTAAATACAGTTCCTCATGTTGTGACCCAACCATAAAATTATTTTCGTTGCTACTTCATAACTGTAATGTTGCTACTGTTATGAATCATAATGTAAATATCTGATATGCAGGATGGTCTTAGGCGACCCCTGTGAAAGGGTCGTTTGACCACCAAAGGGGTCGCGACCCACAGGTTGAGAACCGCTGCAAACAAATGACTACCTGGCCAGGGCTACAATCTTCTCTTTTTCACTCCTTGAAAATTCAGGCATTTGCTTTGCTCCAGTTTTCTGGCACTTTTTTCCTTCTCCATGACATCACAAAAGTCATATACACAGATTCTTTCCATGTTTTAACGCAAAATTTTTAGAGCTTGAAATATTGGACGCATTTGAAGCAGGGGTGGGGAACGTCCGACCGTGGCCTGGATAAGGCCAGAGAAATCATTTGGTCTGGTCCTGCCAAGGCGACGGCAGGCGGGACTTGAAGTTCAATAAATCTAGGAGCTTTTTTCATAGCAGCATACATTTATATTGTGAATTATATTGAGCCAATGATGCAATAAATATCCAAATGGCCCTTGGCAGAGAAAAGGTTCCCCACCCCTGATCTAAAACCACAAGGTCCATGCTTACTTGGTAGCTTCTCTCCTTCTTTCCTGTTCCCTTTTTGCTGCGGTTTATGCCATGCTTGCCTTGAAAATAGTCCTGATATTTAAATAGTATATTTAAATTTACAAAGTAATTTTAAATGTGGTTTCTCCGTATAGCAGAGTGGTCTTTGGAGGAGTGTTTAGGCTTGTGTCCAGCTCAGCCTCCACTGGGTGTATAATATGAAGTGATTCACCAACTTCAGCCTGTTTCCTCAGGTATAACATGAAATTAATAAAAATACATATCTGAAAATAAAAAATTGGATCTATTTTTAAATGATATAATACATGCACAATAGAAAGTACACATATTGTTAGTGGAGATTGTTATTTGTAGTAATAATAGTGGTGGCCTTTCAAGCGTCTCTTGCACCCCATAGAGTTAGACTGAGCTAGCCATGGTCATACACTTAACCTTACTGTAACCGACTGTATCCTTACCAATAGAAAAAGGAAAAAAGATTCCAGTAATTGTATTAAAATGCCTAAATGCCAACTCTACTTGATAAAAACCCCAGGGAAACCTAGAAAGCTAGGGGTCCTTGAATCTGGCTAGTTCCACTCCTCTTAATAAACTAAGTCTCCAGATCTGTTGAGGATAGTAACACAAGAGATAAAATCTGCTAGGGAGTTTCTGGGAAAGGTGTCCTTGCTGCTACGAGACAGCTGCAAGAAAGAGCTGGTCCTTCTTCCTTTGGGCATTGTCATGCCTGGATGTGATAATGGGGACAGCTGGAGCCATTGTGCTGCCAGCCTGTAGATGAAGCCAATGCAAGAGGAAGGCGGGAAAGCTGGAACCTTGGAGTGCTCAGCACAACTGCCCTACCCTGAGCTCCTAGTCACATTTTCCTACTGCTTAAGCTGTCGGGGTTGGGGTTTTCTCTCACTTCCAGCCAAAAGCAAAATGTTGATAATAATAAATCTGATACAAAATGTTGATAATAATAAATCAGCAACAACATATGAGAAGGACTGATGAGCTTTATATTTCTCTACAAAACTTTCAAAGAGGTCCTGCAAGTGAATTATTTAATCCAAGTGTTCACAAGAAAGACAATCTCTTCCATATAACCCATTTAAAGGTGCCATGTTCTAAGCTTATATGTGGCAAATTGGTTTTCCAAAATTCTTGGGCTTTATATTTCAGCGGGATATGCTAGAGGCATACTATATGCTTGGGCAAGTATTATGGTCCAGGAGATGAGGCTACATTTACTCTTGCCATCTTATGATAAAGCTAGGGTTCTCCAGTTATAGAACTTTTGTAGAATAATGATCAGCTAATGGCTTTCAATCACCCCCTTGTCCTTTTGTTTTTTATTACCATTGCTTTCTAATGTTCATATAAACATTGGCTTTGATGTTAGATTTTCAAATAACCAACACATTCTCTGTTTTGAGAACATTTTATCAACATGATCTGTGTTTGACCTTATGTTTAAATTGATTTTTTTTTCTGATAACCTAATAACCCATTCCATAGATCAGACAATCCTTTTTTCCTTTGCAACCAGTACTAACTATTATGATCATCTGTTTCCTACCACACTGTTGCTCTTCAGTGTGGTACCTAATCTCCAGGAGGGCTTGTTAAATAGATTACTGGCAAACTTTAGGTCTGGACTGGGGCCCAAGAAGTTGCATTTCTAACATTTTCAAGGTGAAAATCATGCTCTTTGTCCAGAGACTACTATTATAACACAACCTTCTAATATATGTATATTTTTATTTATTGAGAGTGACATTGGTTAACAGGATCATATAGGTTTCTGGTGTGGATTTCTGTTATAAGATATGTATATTGCACTGTGTGCCCACCACCCAAAGTTTTTAATATGTTGAGTATTTAGAAGTGAATAAAGTCCACCATAGTTGGAAAATATTCTCAGGTGTTCCTTTCCTTTCAACAGATCAGTATGGAATTTATACTATTGTCGTGACCCATTGATACCATTTTTAACCTACATCTAAGAAGACTACTTGGACTTGGACTTTTAATGTATTTCTTCTTCAATGTTCTTCCTTGGCCCTTTTCTTCTCTTACTTGATAATCTCACCAATGTTCACTGTTTCAACTATGGTTATTGCATAGCTATCTCTGATATTCATATCTCCATCTCTGACCTCCCTCTCAACCTTCAGGCCTCCTTTCTCCATAAGCAAGCTCTCCGGGAACTCAAACTTGTGTTGTCAAAATAAAATCTTTCTCTAAACCAACTGGTTTGGACTGCTTTTTATTTCCCAAATTCCTCTGCACTATTAAATGAAAGAGGAGTGTAAACACCAGAGATCTAATCATCATTCTGTGTGATCATGGGAAATCAAATAACCTCTCTGGTCCTCAGTGTATTCATCTGTCAATTGGAGTTGGGAGTCATCTTTTGGTTTTTATGGTTTGGCTATAACTGTAGCTGTGGGTGTATTGATTGATTGGGAGTCTGGCCTTGCTCCTAGTTTCCATTAACAATGGGAGTCAGGGAGCTTCCAGGCTTGTGCCAGCCTGCTTTTACTGGCTTGGGGAGCTGAATGCTAAATATTCAGGACTTTTGCAAGTTGGTTGTAAATCTTAATAGCTTGAAATTGGCCATGATGGGAGTATTTACTCCAACAAATTGGCACTGCTACAAATCAGAGCTCTTGCCCACTCCGTCTCAATATATTGCTGCCCCTGTGCATTGAGGAATGCCCACCCTCACCCTCACCCTCATCCATGCTAAGAAAATACTCTATATGGATACAGAAAATGCTTGTCCTTCCTATGGTCTTCCAAGTTGTTAAGGGGCACACCATCATTTCTTAGTTGTGGCTGAAGGAGAATAAGAATGGCTTAGAACATACATTTGAGAATGTGAAACATGGACCTTAGCTTCCCAGGGTTGGTCTCTGAATAGACTATTGGAAAAATATACTTACTATATATTATGTGACCACTTGTTCTCTCTCACTCTTTTTCTCTCTTTCTCTCCGAACCATTTATCAGCTGCCATCTTTTCTCTTTTGTTGTTTCCTTTCCTGCTTTGAGATCTTTTTTTTTTTTTTTAAATATATTTTATTGATTTTTTACAGAGAGGAAGGGAGAGAGATAGAGAGCTAGAAACATCGATGAGAGAGAAGCATCGATCAGCTGCCTCCTGCACATCTCCCACTGGGGATATGCCCGCAACCCAGGTACACGCCCCCGACCAGAATCGAACCCGGGACCCTTCAGTCCGCAGGCCAACGCTCTATCCACTGAGCCAAACTGGTTTCGGCTGCTTTGAGATCTTAGACTAGGAACTGAATTGCACAGGCTGTAGGAGTGGTCATTGCCTCTCTGAGCTGAGAGGCCACTGTAGCACTGTGAGGGTGAACATGCCTTTGTTCAAGTACTGGTTTTACCTCTTTTTAGCCATCTAATCTTAAACTATTTATTTGAACTTTCTGCTCCTTTGATTCCTCCTAGATAAGATGGAGATGCAGTCGGTTCTGCTATAAGACCTGTTAAATAAATTAAAACAAAAAAGAGAAAAGGGAAATTTGTTCAAAGAAGTTGAGTACAATACCCTGGTGCGTATACAAGAAACATGATGAATGCAGAAAACTACACCCAGCTGCATGAAGGCCCAGTGGAATAGACAAACATGCACACACCTGGCACAGACAAGAAGCCATGCCCATCCACATCTGGAGATAGAGCCTCCCCTCCCATTTCTGATAACCCTTCTCCCACCACTTCACAATGACAAGCACTCGGGCCACACAGTCAGACACCCTTCCCTCTCATTGGCTTTCCCTCTTTATTTTCAGCCTATTTTGTACTTTATCTCTCCATTTGATGATTCTCTCTTCACTCTTTTCCTGTATTTCTTTTGTTATCTTCACAGAGAGTGGCAAGCTGGGAGCAGGTGGAGAGGCCATAGGACTGCAGGTGCCCACCCCCTCAAGCAAGCTGTAGGTCTTTTTCAAGGTAAAATACAGTATTTATTGTAGTAATTATGTATTTCTTAACTATTTCACATCTATAAATATGCGCTACCATTTTTATTATGTGCCCCTTTTTAAAATGTGCCACTGAAAGGTTCTTGAGTGTTATACCCCAGCCTTGCTTTACCATAAGCATAAGACCTGTGCTTTATTGCATAATTTTGCACAGAGTGGTGATTTTTAGGAACACAAATATCATGGATATAGAAGAACAGATATAATATCAGTAACTGCCTCTTTCATAAGGTTGATGATGATTCAGTGAGTAAATATCTGCAAAACACTTGGGTTAACACTTGGCTATAGTAAGTGGTAAGTTAGCAATGGCTATTTTCGCTCCAACAAAGAGGGGATTGAAGTAGATAGTATTCTCCAAAGACCTTCCAACTCCAGGATTCTATGCATTCTGGAGTCTGGCCCTCTCATTGTGCATGCATATGAGATGGGAAACTTGAGGCTTGCTTGAGGCCATACAACTAGCTAGTGAGGCCATAAGAAAGCAGGCACAGGGCTCTTACCGTCTCTCCAAACCAGTGACCCACAGACTAAAGGCAATAACTAAAAACTAATTGCAAAGTAACTAAACATCTCTCAGTTTCTAAGATGCACATTAAAAGTTAGTAGTTATGTTAAAATGTGCCACATGGAAGGGACTCTAAGATTCTTAGCCGTTTGGGCTGTGTCAAAAGTTATAGCTATAACTATATAGCTAGAAGGCAGATGTCTGGCCTATTCAAATTTTACTCTGAATTAGAAGCACTTTTCCATATTTGTGCCTAAAGGGAGAAAAGCATACAAGGGTAACATCCAGTCATTGGCAGAAGAATGCCTAAGGGGCAAAGAGAAATTTATTTTTATCTCTCCCATCACATTATTATCTTTTCAATAGCAATTCCCTCAACCCCCAACATTCAGAACACTTATGCCCATGGTGAAGGTTCTTTATGTGTTGCTTATGGTATACATTATGTGCCTAGCTAAGGAATATTTGTCCTTTGTGATGAAATAGCCTCAAGAGCCATTGTGACCTCACTTACATATTTATTTTTAAAAATTTTTATAATTTATTTTTCAACTACAGTTGGCATACAATATTATATTAATTTCAGATGTACAACATTGTGATTAAACATTTATATACTTCACAAAGTGATCATCCTGATAAGTCTAGTACCTATCTGACACCAAACATAGTTATATTATTGACTATATTCCGTATGCTGTACTTTATATTCCTATCACTATTTTTGTAACTGGGAATTTGTGCTTCTTAATCCTTTCAACTATTTCACCCATTTTCTCAACCTCCTCTTACCTGGCATCCATCAGTTTATTCTCTGTATCTATAGTTGGTCCTATTTGTTTTTTCATTTAGTTTGTCTTTTAAATTCAACATATAAATGAAATTATATAGTATTTGTCTTCTCTGTCTGACTGATTTCATTTACCCCTAGGTCCATCCATGTTGTTGCAAATAACAAGATTTCATTCTTTTTTATGGCTGAGTAATATTCCATTCTATATATGTATCACTTCTTTTTTATCTACTCATTAATCCATGGACACTTAGATTGTTTCATATCTTGGCTATTGTAAATAATGCTGCAATGAACATAGGGGTGCATATATTTTTTTGAATTAGTGTTTTGGAAATACCCAAAAGTGTAATTGCTAGGTCATATGGTAGTTTTATTTTTAACTTTCTGAGGAACCTCTATACTATTTTCCATAGTGGCTGCACCAATCTGCATCCCCACCAATAGTGCACGAAGGTTCCCCTTTCCCCACATCCTCACCAACACTTGTGGTTTGTTGATTTATTGATGACAGCCATTCTGACAGGTGTGTGGCTTTAATTTGCATTTCTCTGGTGATTAGTGACATTGAGTATCTTTTCTTTTTTGAGTTTTATAAGAGCTTATTTGAGCCCAAATGAGGACATATGCCAGGGAGCAAGATCTCAAATGCTCCTTGAGCATCTTTTTATATATCTATTGGCCATCTGCATGTCCTCTTTGGAGAAATATCTGTTCAGGTCCTAGGCCCAATTTTTAAATTAGGTTGTTTGTTTTCTGGTGTTAAGTTGTGTGAGCTCTCTATATATTTTGGAAATTAACCTTTTATCAGATGTATCATTGGCAAATATCTTCTCCCATTCAGTAGGTTGTCTTTTTATTTTGTTAATAGTTTCCTTTGCTGTGCAGAAACTTTTTTGTTTGATGTAGTTACATTTGTTTATTTTTTTCTTTTGTTTCCCTTGCCCGAGGAGACATATCCAAACTAATGTTGCTAAAAGAGATATCAAAGGGTTTATTGCCTATTTTTTCTTCTGGGAGTTTTATGGTTTCAGGTATTCCATTTAAGTCTTTAATCCATTTTAAATTTATTTTATATAGGGTGTAAGAAAGTAGTCTGGTTTCATTTTTATGTATGTACAGGTATCTAAGACATAGCTTATTTAGATGGTCTAATGGGGATGGTGGGCCAATTAATTGTAATCATTGTGTCACTTCTTGGAGGAAAGATGAAACAATAAAAATAAGGACAGCCTTATAAAGTTCTGTTTTTATTTTTCAGCCTGGATTATATTAAAATAACTAGGGGCCCAGTGCACGAATTTGTGCACCTTGAAAGGAATTGTGGGCCACGAGGCTGCAGTAGGCACAGGGGCGGGTCTCGGCCCATCCTCTGTGCCCCAGCCTGGCCTCTTCCATCACAGCCCCTGGTCCCCTGTCTGCCAGCAGCCCTGCCCCCACCGTTGCAGCTCCCACTTGCTGATGGCACTGGCCCCGCTAGCACCCGCTGACAGTGCGGAACGATTGGGGCCAGCGTCATTAGCAGGTACGAGCAACAGCTGCTGCCCTGATTGCCCCTCAGGAGCAGGGGGAGGTGGAGAAACTCTCAGGGGCAATTGGGGCCAGCAGCTGCTGTTGCTTGCACCCCAAGCAATTGAGACCAGGGCTGGGCGCCAGCAGCAGGTGCGAGCGACTGCTCTGGCACCTGCTTCAGGTGTAAGCAGGGCCAGCACCGGCAGTGGGTGCAAGCAGCAGCTCCAGTGCCGGCAGCAGGTGTGAGCAACCAGTGGGACCGTGGTGCACAGGAGCAAAGAATTTTCAGTAACCACCAGAGGCTCGCCCCAGGGGGTGCCTTGGTCTGGCACCCCCACTACCTGCTCCACCATCCCACTGCAGCCGCTGCCCGCCATGTTCCACACTCTGCTGCCTGCTGCCAATGCCCGCTATGTTCCGCGTGCGCCTCCTGGTGGTCAGCGCAAGTCATAGTGACCGGTTGTTCGGTTGTTCAGTTGTTCCACCGTTCGGTCTATTTGCATATTAGGGATATATATATATATATATATATATATATATATATATATATATATATATAGAGAGAGAGAGAGAGAGAGAGAGAGAGAGAGAGAGAGAGCAAACTGTTTTTTTTTTTAGAGCACTGGTTCTCAAAATATGTCGTACAGATCCTGGGAGTCTTAGGGACCTTTTCAGAAGGTCTATAAGGTCAAACTAGTTTCATAAAAACATTAAGACATTATTTCTTCTTTGTCAGTGTCGACATTTGTCTTGATATTGCAAAAGCAAGCTGCAGCACCTTAGCCCCAATCGAGGCAATGGTACCAAATTGCCCTAGTAGTCATTGTGCACTTGCAGTTCAACAAACAAACTCTGGTTTCAATTAAGAATGTCCCTGATGCAGCAGTAAAAATTATTAAATCAATCTTTGAGAACATATCTTTTTAATCTGCATGACAAAGGTGGAAGTGCTGACAGTGCACAAAAGTTCAGTGGTTGTCTCAAGGTAAAGCAGTAGTACAATTGTTTGACTTATGAGCTGAACTAGCCACTTTTTTCACTGAACACTGTTTTAATTTGATTGAACAGCTGGTATATAAAATATGGCATGTTAGACTTTGCATAAATGAACCAAATACATCTTGGCTCTAACTTTAGATATTTGTTGCCAGTGATAAAATTTGAGCTTTTACGTGAATATTATAGAGTTTTGGAAAGTTTCTATCTGCCACCATAAGCTTGACAGCGTTTCAATACTTAACAATTTTTATGACAATATTGGTGGTGATATTAATGAGTGTGATTTTTAAATATTGTATAGTAAAATATGTCAGAATTTGGAAGATATGTATAACTCAGTTAAACAATATTTTCCAATATGTGGTGTTTCAAAATCAGGAATGGGTAAAAACAACATTCAAAATATAAGCAAGACCAATGGACTTTAATGTGACAGAGTATGAAGAGTTCATTGATATGGTTTCAGACTTATTGCAACCAACCTTTAAGAAGCTTCTACCTGTTGGCTTCCAGTTAAGGCAGAAGAAGTAAATGGCACTTGCATCTTCCCATGCCCACATCAACACTACAGCTGAACTGAAGAGCAATCATCACTGAGACCACCTGAAGTCCAGGTGAACGAAAGTCCTGTAATACAGGATATACAGAAGAAGCCAAGAGGAGACTGGTAGAAGGGGAGGAGATGAGAAATGGGGAGGCCCCACACCCACGTGTGGCACTTAAAAATCAGCAGGGATATCTTTGCTTTGGAGGCCTGCCGGGGCTCTTGTCCCAGCATCAAGAAGGGGTCAGGAAATCTGGAGAAGGCTGTGCGTAGATGTTAAATAAGAGTCCAGAGACTAATAAAGTCTGGAGATGAAATATAATTTTGAAAGGCATTGGGGGGTCAGAGGAGCTTAGCTAAAGGAGCTAAGATCTAAGATCTTAAGTCTATGGCCTTTGGTTCTCCCGTCCCCAGAACCCCATGCTTTTTATTAACACAACTTGTCCTGAGACGGAGCAGAGTTTTACGAATCAAAGGGTGTACAGTAACATTGTCAGAATGGGGGCATTAGCCTACGGCTGTTCAGGTGTTTGGCCAGTAGGAGGCAATAACATGTAGATTGAGATGTCTTTTAGCTGTCTGGCAGCCAAGAAATCAATTTAATGTGTCCTATTCAGGTTTGGGGAAATGCCTTCAGCCATTCCCAGATGCAGCCCTGCTGTCATGCTGGAACTGGTCTCTGGCAGAGGTCCCTTCTGAAGATCAAGGGGTCCTAGCCCCACATCAGGTCCCCCAGCCCAGGGTTTCAGAGCCAGGAAGAGAAGTTCCCATAACTTCTGGCTGTGAACACCAGCAGGGATTGTGGCTGAGGGAGACAGAGGGCTGTTGTAGTCCCAGGTGTTCTTAAAGGGCCTATGCACTCTAAGCTCCAAGTGCTGGGGCGGTATTTCGAAAGGCACCAGGAGCCATAGCTTAGTGTCCATCAACCTGGCTAATACCACTTTCCATGTCCTGGTGATTAAACTCAAAGAAAAAAAAAATGAAAGGAAGCTTCTTCCTGTTGAGTTTTGTTGTATGTCAAAGAAGACTATCCACAATTATATAAAAAGAATATTAAAATAGTTCCTCCTTTTCCAACTAAGTATCTGTGTGAAGCCAGATTTTCTTCATATACTCAAAGCAACATGTTGCAACAGAGTGAATGCAAAAGCAGATATGAAGATCCAGCTGTTTTCTATTAAACCAGTCATTAAAGAGATTTGCAAAAATGTCAAACTATGCCACTCTTCCCGCTAATTTTTGTTTGTTTTGGAAAATATAGTAATTTTTCATAAGCAATGTGTTATGTTAATATGTTAATTAATTTATTATTTTAAAATAAGTTTATAAGTAAATATTTTATATGTCTCCATTTAAAGTTAAATAAGCTAGTCAGAGAAAGACAAGTACGATATGATTTCACTCATTGTGGAATTTAATGAACAAACTGAACTACCATGCAAAATAGAAACAGACTCATAGAGAGCAGACAGACAGTTCTGGTGGTGAGGAGAAGGGGTATTGAGAGGGGTGGAGGGATTGAGCAAAAAAGAAAAAAAGAGAGAGAACTCTTGGATTTGGACAACAGTGTAGTGAGTGTGGGGGTGGGCTGAGGGAGTAGGTGGAGGTGGAAGTGGGCATAGAGGGGATAAATGGTGATGGGAAAAAAATAATGTCTCCTTTGAAATTTCTAGTATAATACATATTAATGGATTTGACCTACAAAAACAAAAGCTCTTGGGGATTCTCAATATTTTTTAAAAGTTTAAAAATTGGTTCTGAGCCCTGGCCACGGACTGAAGGATCACAGATTTGATACCCGGGCGAGGGCATGTACCTTGGTTACAGGTTGGATCCCCAGCCCTGGTCAGGGGGCATGCAGGAGGCAACCAGTGATGTTTCTCTCTCAAATCAATGTTTCTTTCCTTCTCTCCCCGATCTTCCTCCCTTTCACTCTCTAAAAATCAATGGAAAAAATATCCTCTGGTGAGGATTTTTTTAAAAAAAAGATCGTGAACCCCAAAAGTTTGAGACTTATTGTCTTAGAGCTCTGAACTGGACTTAAAGAAATGTGGTCCATGAACCACTAGCCTCAGAATTATTAAATATAATATATAGAAATATGTATAAAGATAAATGTTCCTGGGCCCTTTCCCACATTCAAGAAATAGACTCTCACAGCACAGGGATGGGAAAACCTTCATGCCTGAGAAGCTTTTCCAGTCATTCTGGTGATCATGCAGGCCCCTGTACTGTCAGGGAAATGTACAACATTTCCAGATTGACTACAATTTATGACATGATCTTGGGTAATTCTGTTAGTTTCTTGAAACCTCTGTTTTCATCATAATAAGTTGGACCCATGGGCTTACCACAATAAAACTTATTCAGAGAGCCTCAGATAAAAGGCTTTAAGAACACCCCACATGTTGCCATTTCTTAAATTACATGCATTAAAATAAATGACTAAAGTACATGTTGCAAAGCTATATCCTTGACTATTAAAAATAGTGTTTAAAGTAGCGTTTTAAAAAACTTTAAAAGTAGTCTGCTGATCTATTATCCATCAATTTTAAAAACTCACAGAAGACATTTTTATCAACAGTGCATATTAGCTGGGTTCTAACCCAACGTGTATTCCTCAAAAACAGTACCTGAAAAGAGGGAGCAAGAAGAAAACATAAGTGTAGAGTACCCCCCCCCAAAATTAATAAATAACAGCTATAAAACTTAAATATAAAATGAATCTGAAGCACCAAGGAGCCCTGAAAAATGAAATCTTGTTAGAAGGAGAGATGATCCTCTCTGCCTGGGGCTGCAGAGGGAAAGAGATGTACAATCCCTTTCATGTTCCACTAAGCTCCAAAGTCCACAGCTCCATTCCCTCAAACCCCCTGAAGGCAAGGGCGGGCCCAGAGTTCGTAAAGCTCACTTGGAAGCAGGGCTTCAAGAGCTTTAAAAGTTAAAAGCAAAAACTTTAAACTTAATCTGTTGCTCCCAGAAATATCCATTGAAGGAGGTGCAGCTAGGGGCAGAATGCGTCCTCTCTGCCCTTCTCCGGAAATGGTGGAGTTGTCATTTCCTAGGTTCTTTTCCAATAACAGAGAAAAGCCATCCAGTAATTCCTGATAGAGGCTCACCACACTTCTTCCCTTTGTTCCTCACCTGCTGATGCACCATTTCAAGGCATATTTTCCTGAATGAGAAGCCCCTTCCCCTGGCCAGTGTGGCTAGTTGGTTGGAGCCTCCTCCTGTACTCCCAAAGGTGGTGGTTTCAATTCCTGCTGGGGTCCAACCCCAGCAGGTCCAGGGGTCCCCAAAGGTGTGGACAGAGTCAGCGAAGAAGGAATGACACGGAGACAGCGTTCAGATGATCAGCATAGCAAGGTTCTCTAGCCAGCTTCTCCAACCTCTGTTCAGGATCTCCAGCGAAGTTCTGGTTAGGATCTCCAGCCAGGTTCTGTGTCCATGTTCTCTTGCTAGGTTCTCCAGCCAGGCTCTCCAGGTTCTCCAGCCAGGTTCTGTAGCCAGGTTCTGTCCAGGTTCTCGAGCCAGGTTCAGTCACCACGTTCTAGTAAGGTTCTCTTGCCATGTTCTATCCAGGTTCTGTAGCCAGGTTCTGTTTCTAGGTTCTTCAGCCAGGTTCTGTCTCTAGGTTCTGTCTCTAGGTTCTGTGTCCAGTTTCTGTCCAGGATCTTTTGCCATGTTCTCTCCAGCGAAGTTCTTCTGTCTCTAGGTTCTGTGTCTAGGTTCTGTGTCCTGTTGTCTTGTTACATCTGTATTTATACCAGTTGATTCCAATCCTATCAATCTCTATTCCAAAGGTTAGGGCATTTCTTATCTCCATTCCAGGGAGTAAAGATTATGTAGCTTAAGCATGATTGTTCGTAATTAAAGTGATTAACTACCCGCCTGGCACTTAGTTAAGGGGTTTTATTCCCTCCCTAACTTCAGGGGAAAATCCCTACCTGGGGAAACAACCTTTCTCAGAGAGGTGACCTTGGTTAAAACACATAGTGACAAGAAGGTGAGCAAACATATTAAGAACAGTCTGCCATATATGCCAGGTCCCTTGAAACAGCAAGGATGGACCGGCTCCCGGCAAATTCCCAGTCAGGGCACATATCCATATTGCCGGTTTGATCCCTGGTCATGCAGGAAGCAATCTAGCAATGGTGAGAAGAAAGGGAATGGCGCCCCTCAGTAAAGTCTTTAAAGCCCAGTAATAAGTCTTCAGAAGATTATTCTATAAACTATTAAATCTCTCACCTGCATTAAATTTGATTATTTTAATGTCTAGTTTAATTTGTTGCCCACTTCATTTGTGAATGGTAGAAAAGCTGCCGGTTTCAGGACCTGGTGGCCCACGGTTTCTGATTCCCCCTCCTCCCTTTTTTTCTTTTTTGATGTGTCCATTGGTCAGGATTCAGGGCATGGTCACGAGTAGGGATTTTATAGTATTGCTTAAACCTTGGAGCTAATATGCTTCTTCTCTGTTCCCCAGCATCATAGTAGCTCTTATAGACCATTTCTAAACAATACGTTCTAGCATTGCTAGAGGAATGGGGGTTTGAAAAGGCATGTGTGTCTGAGGGAATCACTTTGTAGAACTCACTGTGGAGACTGTTGCTGGGTGTCCTAGAATTATGGCCTTCCTGATTTTTTTCTGTTCTCTCCTACTCTCCAAATCCGTAAGCTAAGCTGGAAACCATAGTTTTTAGCTATCGTCATCATTCTTTTTCTTTGTGACCTCCAGCTCTTCCCCCAGTAGAGTCTTTCTTTATATCTTATACTCTTAACATTGACATTTGTTTTTAGTCCAAAACTTACTTAAGTCATTTGAGAGTTATGTGATCATTGACTTAAGTTGTACAGAGTGGATGTACTGCAAAAATCTAAAGAAATAGCTTCTTTGCTCAAGGGAATGTTGACAAGGGAAACGGGGAAAAAAACAACTCAGATATTTTAGGAAGCATGCAGTAGTTTCTTGGGTCTTCTTTTTTCTTTAAACCTCATTTCAGTGGAAAGAAGGGATCTTTTGAGGGTTACCAGTCTGAATTTATAAGACAGTTGGATTATAGAATATGTTGGGAGAGAAGGTCTTATACTTACTATCAAATCCTCAGAATACATTATCAAGGTTTGCCTAGTTGACATGGTTAAGGTGCTTAACAGCATGCTGTCTAAAGTATTTACACAGTTGTAACTTATTTACTTAATACAATAAATAATATTTGTATGGTGTTTTTGCATATATTGCTGTTTGTCCTCACAGCAATGCAGTTCAGTAGGCATCACTGATGATGCATAGAATGTTAAAGAACTTGTTTGAAGTCAAGCAGCAAAAAAGCAGAAGGGCCAGGAGCACTCTCCTTTCCAATAGTACTAATATAAAGTGTTAAGTTTGCCTTAAACAAACATGCTGTCACTCAGCAAGCATTTACCATGTACCTCTTAAATTAAATCACTAAATAAATTTTACTCAAAGGTGAGTAATGGGATCGCTGCCCTGAAATTCCCTATTGAGAAAAACAGACATGCAAACCAACCTCAGATGTAACATGGAATCAAAAGAAGACTGGACGTTAGGATATGAGCTGAATGTGTATTTAAAGTTGGTAAGGAGAGCTTGCTATTTCATGGAGTACTACCACGAATTATATTGTCATGTGAATATTCACCCTCTGCTTAGTTTTGTCAACCTTGAACAACACTCAGTTTGTTTAGATTCCAAACTTTAAACTAAGATAATTTAGATTTTTAGATATCTTTCTTACATTATTTACCTATAAAAGAAAAAGGGAAACTTAATTCAATCCTTTTCCAAATTAGAACAAATTGCAAGTGTGTTGGGTACTAAGCACATTTTAAGAAAATTTGAAATTTGGCTCTGTTCCTAAGTGAACAGAGTCTGTGTAATATTACCCATGGGGATATATATAAAAACATCTTCCAAATGTTGCTTGGCACAATTACTATTCTTCATAGCAATGACAATAAAATCCTGACATGTCGTCTTTTGTAGTTTGGTTGGAAACAGAATCATTAGAGTGGTTCTCAACCTTCTGGCCCTTTAAATCCAGTTCCTCATGTTGTGACCCAACCATAAAATTATTTTCGTTGCTACTTCATAACTGTAATGTTGCTACTGTTATGAATCGTAATGTAAATATCTGATATGCGGGATGGTCTTAGGCGACCCCTGTGAAAGGGTCGTTCGACCGCCAAAGGGGTTGCGACCCATAGGTTGAGAACTGCTGCAGATCAATTAACCAGGCATAGAACCTGGAGATACTTTAGAATCCTTTGCCTCATATATTTAATTGGTTGTAAGCAATCTCATCTAAATCTCCATAATTAGGCATTTCATGCAAGCTCTGTTTGCTAGCCACCATGCCCCCTTTTATTATCGGAGTACCCTCTCTCTGGTCCTTCTACAATAGCCTCTGGTTAATTCTGAATGCTAAAATTCTTCATCTCTCCTGCAATAGGTGACAACATTATGCAGGGGGAAGAAGCTCAGGATTTAGAGTAAACAGACTTGGATTAAACTTCTGGCAATTAACTATGTGATCTTGGACAATTTACTTAACATCTTTGATCCTCCGTTTTCCTCACCCATGAAAAGTGGGTGATCATGATAAAACTTATTTTGCTAGGTTCTTGTGTAGATTAAAAATTATAAAGTCCCCAACACAATGTCTGACACAATTTAGACATTAACAAATGTTATTTTTATCCTAGCGCTTTCATTTGGTTTCTCATTAACCAGTAATTCAGAATCCAACCTGAGTTATCTGAATTAGTCCCATGGTCCTTCCTTCCATCCCCCAACCACTACTATCTTCTGAGATAGTCACCACCTCGCTTTGCTTGCTTTCTTTGTCCGCTGGAGCCTGCTTATCTCCCCTCTCTATCTTTACCTTTCATTCATCTCCAGCTTAGAGTCTAACTCATCCAAGAGGTCTTCCTGTTTAAATCAGAAGTTAGCATGTTTATCAGCTTATCTTGCTAACATTTCTAACATTTGAGTTTAATGTTAACCATCTGCTATGTATAGAATAAATACATAAAAGTATCCTTTGCCTGTTTACCCCCACTCTATAGCATATAGCAGGCAAATGGTTGGTAGAAAAATAGCTTGATCAAATGCATAAACTATTCTTGCTAATTCAAGTCATTCTGTGAGTTAAGTCAAAGGTAAAGAAACCAAGTCATAATTTCCATGAGTTTAAATCCAAGAAGCTGTGATTTTAACTGATGGAAATATCAGTTATGATTTAGTGATAGCAAATGCTATATGACTCTTAAAGGAAAACATTTCTTTATAGAATTGTCCCCTCACTACAGCATAAATGAAATTCAGTGAGTACTGATCCACTACTGCCCCCTATAGTCCATATGAGTTATATTAGGGAGCAATATAAAATGTTTTGCCTTGACATTCTCAGAAGGTTTATTTTTTGGGGGTTGGGGGGGGAGGGGAGCATTTTATTTTTTTAAATATATTTTTTATTGTTGATAGTATCTCAGAAGGTTTTATTGCCACAAGATCTATTGATTGTCTAACCAGCATCCTGTCCCTACCTACCCCTTCACAGTGCAACTCTGATCTTACACAAGCACCCACAAAATGCAGCCCATGTGACTTAGGGAAAGATGACCCCAGCACCAGCCCCGGGATGGGCTTTAACTAACCTGGGTTGGTTTAGTAACCTGGCTTAAGCCATCCGTGCATGGCATTCTCTTGGTAATGGAATGTATGTTGGGCCAATTAGACTGGAAGTAAGGAATCTTCTTGCATAGTTGGGGGAGAAACTTTCATTTGCTCTCTGCTGGATATAAATGAGGAATCACATACCTTTGTTACTTCTGGTAACCATTCTCTGATCATTGGGAAAACTGTTGTAGCAAAAAAGTCCACATTGTAGAAGGCAAAGCACTGAGATGAAAAGAATATGGGGCCTGGACTTTGTGCTGCTAAATCAGCCAACCCTGACACTCTACCTACACTGGACTTTTTATTACATGAGAAAATACATGTTATAACTGGGTAAGCCTGTCTGAAAGCCTCCTGTTAGCTGTACTGAAAATGGAAGTAAAGGAAATACGAATAAATCTTTAAGCTCTGTTTATCTCCAAGCTTAAGGACATCGTATAAATATACGCTCTGGTATGGCACACTTCCAAGGCATACTTTCTCAGCCCATCTGTAACCAGACACAGAATGGGTCTATTCGGGTTCAGTTTCTTCCTGGGCTCGTTAGCTTTCTAAACAAGAGCTTCTTGATGTGAAAGCCCATGAGTCTGCCTATGGTCAGCCAGCAACATATGCTTGCTGCCTTCAGGGATTTGACATGTCTGTCCTCATTGCCACAAACTTCTTCCCCCAAAGCCTGGCTTCTCTCTTCTTAATACATATATATCGTCAAATCAGACCAGATCATCATAGTTATTTTTACTGAGTTGCCCATTGGTGAGATGTCATTACCATATTTTCTTTTTTCCCCCATTTATCAAACATCTATTGAGTACCTGCTATGAGTCAAACATATAGAGCATAAACACATGAGGAAAACCTCTGTTCTTGTTTTCTAGATTTTACAAGCAGTGTCATGAAAATTATTTGCAATAGGTAGAACTAACACTTCACCCACATGCTAGGTGTTTGCTTCTTTCTCCAAAGTGTGAAGTAGTCATTGATTTACAAATGTAATATAATCATTTTTTAGCCAAGATTTACTCATTTGCAAAGTGGACCTAATAATATCTTGCTGTTTATTCTAAAAAGTTTTTCAATTACAGTTGACATTCAGTATTATATTAATTTCAGGTGTACCGCATAGTGTTTAAACATTCATATAATTTACAAAGTGATCCCCCAATAAGTCTTGCACACACCATATATAGTTGCTACAATATTACTGGTTATTTTCTTTAAGCTGTACTGTACATCCCTGTGACTATTTTGTAACTACCAATTTGTGCTTCTTAATCCTTTCACCTTTTCCACCCATCCCCCCAACATCAGATCTCATCTGGCAACCCTCAGTTTGTTCTCTGTCTCTTTGAGTTTATTTCTGTTTTTTTGTTCATTTACTTATTTATTTTCAGATTCCACATATAAGTGAAATCATACGGTATTTCTCTTTCTCTGTTTGACTTATTTTACTTAGCATAATGCCCTGTAGGTCCATCCATGTTGTTGCAAATGGTAAGATTTTATTCTTTTTTCTTTGACCCATTAATATTCCATTGCATATAGGTACCACTTCTTTATCCATTCATCTTTTGATTGGAACATTTAATCCATTTACATCCAAAGTAATTATTGATAAGTATATACTTATTGCCATGTTATTGTTTCTTATTGCTTTTGTAGCTCTCTGTTCCTTTCTTATTCTCTTGCTATCTTCTCTTGTATGTTGATGACTTTCTGTAGTATTGTGTCTGGATTCCTTTCTCTTTATTTCTTGAATATCTCTTATAGATTCTTGGTTTGTGGTTACCACATACTTCCTATACACCATCTTATGCTTTTAGCAGTTTAAGTTGATGATCACTTAAGTTCAAACACACTAACTACCATTTTTACTCACCCCCTCCACATTTATGTTTTTGTCATTTTTTCACTTCTTTTGTCTGTGTGTTTGTGTATATTCTTTAATTTACTGTTATAATTACACATGATCTTTTTAATTTTGCCTTTTAAACTTTGTACTAGCTTCAGTGTTGGTTGAACCACTGCTTTTATTATGTGTCTGCCTTTGTCAGTGAGAATTCTTTTTCTTTGTGATATTTTCTCTCTCTCTTTAAAATAATTAATTAATTTTTAATTAAATTGGGGTGACATTGGTTAATAGGATCATATAGGTTTCAGGTGTGGATTTCTATGCTATAAGATCTGTATATTGCACTGTGTGACCACCACCCAAAATCAAATAATTCTTTCTGTCATCTTATATTAGGCCCCCTTCACTCCTGCCTTCCTACTGCTTCCCTCTGATAATCACCGCACTGCTATTTGTGTCTATGATTTTTAGTTTTATATCCCACATATGAGTGAAATCATATGGTTCTTAGCTTTTTCTGCCTGACTTATTTCTCTTAGCATAATATTCTCAAGCTCTATCCATGTTGGCGAAAATGGCAGAATTTCGTCTTTTCTTATGGCTGAGGAGTATTCCATTGTGTATGTGTACCACATCTTCTTTATCCAATCCCCTATTGAAGGACACCTGGGTTGTCTCCATGTCCTGGCTACCATGTATAGATTTATGAATTCTTTATATAGTTTGAATATTAATCCTTTGTTGGAGCTATTGTTTGCACATACCATCTCCCATTCAGTCGGCTGCCTCTTTGTTTTGTTGTCAGTTTATTTTGCTGTGCAGAAGGTTCTTAGTTTGATATAGTCCCATTCATTTATTCATCCTTTACTCCCCTTGCCTTTGGAGACAAGCTCATGAAATGTTCTCTATGACTAAGGCCCATAAATGTAGTTCTTACGCTTACTTCTATGTAATTGTTTCAGGTATTATATTTAGATCTTTGGTCCATTTTGAATTAATTTTTGTACAGGGGGACAAACTGTAATCCAGTTTCATTCTTTTACATGTGGCTTTCCAATTTTCCCAGCACCACTTATTGAAGAGACTTTCTTTACTCCGTTGTGTGTTTCTGGGTCATTTGTCAAAAATTGTCTGCCCATGTGGTGTTATGTCTGTGCTCTCAATTATATTCCTTTGATCTGTGTGTCTGTTTTCTGCCAATACCATGCTGTTTTGATTATTGTAGCTCTGTCATATAATTTGAAGTCAAATAGCATGATACCTCTGGCACCGTTCTTTTTTCTCAGGATTGCTTTGGCTATTTGGGGTCTTTTGTGTTTTTTTTACAAGTTGGATGGTTTCTCATTCTATTTCTTTAAAGAATGACATTGGGATTTTAATGGGGATTGCATTAAATCTGTATATTGCTTTGAGTGATATGGCCAAATTTTAACTATGTTGATTCTTCTAATCCCTGAACATATTTTTCCATTTTGTTGTGTCTTTTTCAATCTCTTTTAACAATGTGTAGTAGTTTTCAGTATATCAGTCTTTCAGGTTCTTTGTTAAGTTTATTCCGAGGTATTTTATTCTTTTTATTGCAATTGCAAAAGGAATTGTGTTTTTTTTTTCCATTTCTTTTTCTAAAGTGTTGTTAGTATACAGGAAGGCAATGGATTTTTCACATTGATTTTGTATCCTGCAACTTTATTGTATTTGTTTATTGTTTTTAATAATGTTTTATGGAGTCTTTAGCGTTTTCTATGTACAGAGTCATGTCTTCTGCAAAAAATGACACTTTCACTTCTTCTTTCCCAATTTGGATGCCTTTTATTTCTTTCTCTTGCCTTATTGCTCTGGCTAGAACTTCCAGGGCTGTGTTAAATAAGAGTGATGAGAGTGGACATCCTTATCTCGTTCAGTGTGCTCGTATTTTATTTAGGATTTTTGCATCTGTAGCTATCAGAGATATTGGTCTGTAGTTTTCTTTTTTTGTGTGTTATCCTTGCCAGGTTTCAATTTCCTTGGTAAAGTACTCTTTTTGTTCATTAATTGGTTTTCTGAGTGCATTGACTTGCCTGTCTGTGTTTTCTCTCATCTTGTTGAGTATTTTCAGAACTGCAGTATTGAAGTCTCTGTCATTTGTATCAATACTTCCCTGTGGTCCAGCTTGCTTTCTGGAGATTTTTCATTTCCTTTCTGACCTTCCTCGTGCCATGGTTAGTCATGGCATCTCCTTTGTCTAGGCATTTATTGTATTGCTGAACTTCCTCTAGCAGCTTTCTCTGAAGAGGTCTTTCTCCTATTTTCTAGTAGGTGATGCTGAATCACAAGATTTTTACCTCTGTGACCTCCTCGGCTTCCGTCAGATAGTACAGCTGCACTGCTTCAGGGTGGGGTTTGTTTGGCCCTCACTGTAATGGCAACCCTGGACCGCCGTGGGTTCTCTCCTGCCCATGCACCTCGCCTGCGTATCAATAGCGGAGGGAAACAGTGATTTTACTGCAGTCGCTCTATGTTTATAGATAATGTGCTCCTCAAACCAACACCAAGGGCAATTGGAGGGGTTTGGGGAGCCCAAGCGGTGGCAGGACTCTGTGGCTACATTTCTTTGTTTGAAACACCACTGCCTGACAGTGGGGCAGAACCCCTGTACTATGTCCTTGCCCAGGCATTTCTGCTGGCTCAGCCTCTGTTCATCCCGCTCCCCCTGATGGAGAGGTCACTGGGTCAAGGCTAGCCATTTGTGTGGATTAACCTCCGATAGAGGTTCCAGCTGACCAGTGAATTGGGTAGAGCGGGGGTTTCAGAGAATCAACAGGGTGTGGTGAGAACAGTATTAGTCAGATGAATGGAAACTCAGATTTGCACCTACCTGTGCCTGCCAGCTGTGTATAGGGAGGGCTCAACTGCTGGGGTCCAGCCCCAGCGGGTCCAGGGGTCCCCAAAGATGTGGACGGAGTCGGCGAAGAAGGAAGGACACGGAGACAGTGTTCAGTTGATCAGCAGCCTAGCCAGGATCTCCAGCCAGGATCTCCAGCCAAGTTCTGGTCCGGATCTCCAGAGAGGTTCTGCTCTGGATCTCCAGCCAGGTTCTGTGTCCATGTTCTCTTGCTAGGTTCTCCAGGTTCTCCAGCCAGGTTCTGTAGCCATGTTCCCTCGCTAGGTTCTCCAGCCAGGTTCTGTGTCCATGTTCTCTTGCTAGGTTCTCCAGGTTCTCCAGCCAGGTTCTGTAGCCATGTTCCCTCGCTAGGTTCTCCAGCCAGGTTCTGTCCAGGTTCTCCAGCCAGGTTCAGTCACCAGGTTCTAGTCAGGTTGTCTTGCCAATTTCTGTAGTCAGGTTCAGTCCAGGATCTTTTGCCATGTTCTCTCCAGTGAAGTTCTTCTGTCTCTAGGTTCTGTGTAGGTTCTGTCTTCTAAGTTCTGTCTCCTAAGTTCTGTGTCTTGCTGTCTTGTTACATCTGTATTTATACCAGTTGATTCAATCCTATCAATCTCTATTACAAAGGTTAGGGCGTTTCTTATCTCCATTCCAGGGAGTAAAGATTATGTAGCTTAAGCATGATTGTTCATAGTTAAAGTGATTAATTACCCACCTGGCACTTAGTTGAGGGGTTTTATTCCCTCCCTAACTTCAGGGGAAAATCCCTACCTGGGGAAACAACCTTTCTCAGAGAGGAGACCTTGGTTAAAACACATGGTGCCAAGAAGGTGAGCAAACATATTAAGAACAGTATGCCATATATGCCAGGTTCCTTGAAACAGCAAGCATGGACCGGCTCCCGGCACTCAACAAAGAAGAAATGACACCTGCTGGCACTTTAGTCCAAGGGAGGGCTGCCCCTCTAGCCCTTACCCTGAAGCCAAATAATTGAGAGCAGCTAAGTCTATGTGCAGGCCCTTTAAGAGGACACCTGGGTCTACAGCAGCCCTCTGTCTCACACAACCCAATCCCTGCTGATTTTCACAGCCAGATTTTGTGGGGATTCCTCTTCCTGACACTGATGCTCTGGGCTGAGGAAACCAGTGTAGGGCCGGGACCCCTCACTCCTCAGGGGGGCCCCTGAGTTATCCATCCCGATTTTTATCTGCCACCAGCCCAGTCTCCGTGTGGTTTCTTCCTTATATCTTCATTTATAGGATTTCTGTTTAGCTAGTAGTCAAGTGGTTCTTAAAGGTGATTGTTGTATAATTAAGTTGTAATTTTGATTTGGTTGTGGCAGGAGTCGAGCATAGTGTTTACCAGATGTCCTCATCACCATAGTCTCAAGGTTCTTATTTTTTTTATACTAGTAGACATGCCAAACCATTATTAATTTAATTCCATATTGTTCTCTTTATATTTCTCCTCCCATGAGAAATAACTGTCTTCTAGTATGGAGATTAGTAATACCTGAGCAATTTATTTATTTTTAAAATTAAGAACATTTCTTCAAAAAAAAGAGTGTTTCATAAAAGAGGGGACTTGAGAGTTATTCACAGGAATACTTAAATTTTGTGTTTTTATTTAAATAAAATTCTACCAAACAAATTTAAACATATTTTGGGCCATTAGTATCTTAAAAAAAACTGCTTGGCAGTTTCACTGCCTGAGCTCCTGTTTGTGCTTCCAATAGAGTTGATGACAATGGTACTCCTTGAATTGTTGCCAAGTAATGAGAAAAGAACACTGGTGTGCTTTATACATTGAGGATGTCTTCTCATCAAAGGAAGGCCAAATGGTATCACAACAGACCATATGAACTAGGTTTCTCAGTAGTCTAATTATATAAAAACTAGTGGCCCAGTGCACGAATTTGTGCACATTGAAAGGAAATTAATTAGAAGAAATATCTTAATATTGCTATTTGCCCTTTCTCTATAATAGAAGTGTCAACCAAATTCACAATCGACAATGACAGATTGAACCACATGCGTGAGATTGGCGCCAGCGAGAGCTTTATATGTATTGCGCATGCATGAGTCAACTTAGCCTTTTATATATATAGAATAAGTTTGCTTAATTAGACCTGCATTCTGATTTAGCTAAACATTTTCCAGCCCAGTGAAGCACCCCAACTTCTCTTTCAGGTGATTGTCAGCAACACAGCAGTAAATATCAACACAAAGCAGATTATTACTGTAGATCATGCAGGGAGAACAAAGGGTAAAATATTTAACTGCAGCAGTGTTTGACTATATTCTATGCAGTGAAAAAATCTGAAGTCATTTTCAAGGTCCACCATTTCTTACTTCTTTTCAGTTGGGTCAAGTTTCTAAGCTTTCTAAATCTCCATTTTCTAGCTAATGAAAAGAAAATAGGATTCCACTGAGTCTTCTATCTACCTACTCCAGGACTTCTGTGAGGATCAAATGAGAGGAGGCATGGGAAAACACTTCACAGACATTTGGTTAAAGTGTAAAATGTCTCCACCTGGCTATAAAGCAAGTTGTGTTCCTGGCTGAAGAAACTCCAAGGAGGCTAGTTGCTAGGGAGAGGAAGCCGGGTGTTGCTATGTGACATCATTACCCAGCGCCCACAGCGACCATTTCTGGGCTGGGCTGTGGGCCACATTTTGCGCCATGGGGTCTCAGCAGTGTCGACTGTGATTTGGTGGGCTGCTGTTCTGGGGTGGTGGCAGGGCCTGTGTCCCTCTTGGGGGAAGCTGCTTTGTGGGCGCCAGGTCCACTGTGCCGTTTCTCTGTAAATGGCCAGTGT
Organism: Myotis daubentonii; assembly: GCF_963259705.1. Lineage (NCBI taxonomy): Eukaryota > Metazoa > Chordata > Mammalia > Chiroptera > Vespertilionidae > Myotis > Myotis daubentonii. The sequence continues at coordinate 71,540,551 of NC_081849.1, read as the reverse complement.
GTGTCACAGCAGCTTCTGTGTTGAGCGTCTGCCCCCTGGTAGTTAGTGTGCATCATAGCAACTGGTTGGATGGTCAGACACTTAACATATTAGCCTTTTATATATATAGATGTGGGATATTGAGTCATCAAATTATAGCGTGCTAAACTTAAACTTTTATCTGAACACTCAATTACATAATAATGTTGCAAATAGGACTTAGTTTCAAACATCATTTATCATGTAAAATTACAGTTGGTAGCTAGCTTGTTTTTGTAGCCTTGTTTATTTATATATTTATTTTAGCATTATAATATATTTAATATCATTTCTGCATCATTATTATAGGCTACAGTTTTAAATAAAGACAAAACCAAAATGTTTGCTATAAAATCACAGAAAGTACCATATGAGTAAACTGTCATATCCAATATGGTCCACTGAATGGGTAGTAAAAATAGTTATCAGCTTAGATATTGGGAGACTAGAATTCTTGGCCACGTTCTACCTGTGGAACTCTAGTCATTTACCACTGCTAGGCTTCAGTTTCCTGAATTGCCAAATGGGTGTTCTGGGTTGATAACCCCCAAAGCCCTTTTCCAGCCCTCAGGTCCTCATTATACACATTTGAAAAGACTTTGAAGAATTCTTAAGTGCTCAGACTTTCTTACATATTTCTTTTTAATTGATTAATTTATATTTATTTATTTATTTTTAAAATATATTTTTATTGTTGATAGTATTACAGATATCACCCATTTTCTCCCCCTTACTGGCCCCTCCTAGTCCCTACCCATTCCCCAGTCTTATTTTGTTGGTCAATTCATTTTGTTCATTAGATTCCACAAATAAGTGACATCATGTGATATTTGTCTTTCTCAGTTTGGCTTATTTCACTTAACATAATATTTTCCAGGTCCATCCATGCTATCACAAAGGGTAAGAGATCCCTCCTTTTTTATAGCTGTATAGTATTCCATAGTGTAAATGTGCTTTGCTTATATTTAAACAAATCTGTTTCGTATAGTTAAATATATTAAAGCTATAAGCACACAGAGTTGATGCCTTGTTTACAACATTTAGTAACACATCACTATATCCATTACTAGGCACATGATCTTAGGTAAGATATATAGCCTCTTTTTCCTGGGTTTCCTCATCTATAACAAGGGATAATAGTATTATTTACTTCATTACATTTTGTGAGGATTAAATGATTTAATATATGTAATATATTCTGAAGTGTACCTGAAATTATATTAAATACTCTATGAGTTAGATCTATTTTTACTACCACTATATATATATATATATATATATATATATATATATATATATATATATATATATATATTTTAAAAAACATATTTTTATTGATTTCGGAGAGGAAGGGAGAAGGTGAGAGAGATAGAAACATCAATGATGAGAGAGAATCATTGATCAGCTGCCTCCTGCACGCCCCCTACTGGGGATCCAGCCCATAACCCATGCATGTGCCCTTGACCGGAATCGAACCTGGGACCCTTCAGTCTGCAGGCCAATGCTCTATCCACTGAGCTAAAGAGTGAGATTATTATAATATGTCTTCTTTGGCCTTATTTTGGCTCCATTTATGTCCCCATCCATATTTTCTATTTTCTTTCCTCGTACTTCTAATTTATGAGGTCTTGTTGTACTTTATGTGTTTTTTTAAAGCTATGTTGAGTCCATTTTGAAACAGAAGGTGTGGTACATAAAAATCAATAAAAATGCATATCCACTACTAGACTGTGTGGAAGTAGGGCATTTACTAGGCATTAAGGCTCACTGGGACACATTACCACATACAGAAAGAATCTCAGAAATTATTTCCTTGCCTGTGAGATATTTTCTCAGGAGCAGGAGTACAATGCAATTGACCACAATTATCTTCTGTCCATTCTATGAATGTTGCAAGTATTCTATTTCCATAAAAAAACCCTTATGTAGTATAGTTTTCTCATTTTCTTTTCTCTTTCACACAATGAGTTCATTTAGGACACTCAATATTTGTCTATATTTTACTTAAATTTCTAAATTTGTGATGATTTAAAATTTTTTCTTGAGATGGAAATATAGGCATTCATGATGAAAATACTATGACTCAGGTCCAGAAAAATTGAATATTATTTGTGATGACAGCTATATAATTTCCCTTTCCTGCTCTCTCTCCTTTATTTTTCTGGTCCAGATTTCAACCGCAAATATTTTTTGCTGAGATAAATGAATACCCTGTAAGAGATTTTTAGCTGCTGTTAGAATTTAAGTGAGATGAGAGATAACATGATTCATCAGGTGTTAAAATTTGCTACTTATAGTTCTTGGTAAAAAACAAAACAAAACACCTATCAGGGTATTAAGAACTATTTTGCTTTTAAGCCAATTATCACTTTGTGTTGGGGCCTGAGATGGGAGAGAGAAAGGAAGTGATAACTTCACTTAAGAAGTGTCATCCATATCCACTAAAGAGCATTATTCTCCAATTAAGTTTCCCTATTCAACCTAATATTCAACTTTAATTTCATTACTATTTTTCCCTTTAAAGATATTCATTGATGCATGGTTTATTAAGACATGTAAAGAGAAAATATTGAACCTGAGGACTTCCAAGCAATAAATAACTTTTAAGTGTTTCTCTGTGCTGCCCCACATCCAACCAATTCAGATTTTATGGCATGTTAATGATTTCTCCTCTTATTAATTATTGTAACTTCTGCCTGCTGGACTTGCATTTGGAATAACAGCAGAATATTTACTCTCTCAGTATTGCCATCTGTTCTTTATGTGACCAATGTCTACCTTCTGCTGGTAATATAAAGTTAGAAAGCTACAAATGGCTTTTCACAGTGTCCTTGTGAAATGTAATCACCAACTTGAGGTTTCCTTGAAACATGTACACAACAAATAATTTTGACACATAGAGGTTTCTGGTTCTTTCAGACCTGTGGATCAGCCTGATAGAAAAACTGACATGTGGCCCTAGCCGGTTTGGCTCAGTGGATAGAGCATCGGCCTGTGGACCAAAGGTCCCGGGTTCGATTCTGGTCAAGGGCACATGCCTCAGTTGCAGGCTCCTCCCCGGCCTGGGCAACCAATCGATGTGTTGTCTGTCTTTCTCTCTCTAAAAATCAACAGGAAAAAATAAAATTCAATGGAAAAATATACTCGGGTGAGAATAGGAAAAAAAAATGATATGTGGTGTGATATGAATAGTACTAATAGACGTATATGATGTTTGCCAATCTCTTTCTTTCAGATTACATGGATTATTATCCTAATACTAAATATCTCCCTCTCAGCTTCCTTGAAATCCTGACAGCAAAGCGTTTAAGTTCAAGAAGTGAAGTTCTATACACGAGAAGGAAATATTTGAAGAGTTGTGTGCAGATAAACCCAGTTAATGGGTCTGTATGGTATGTTTTGATGTTCCTCTCCTATTGGCCTTTGATGATCTATTTGGAATAAAGCAGACTTACTCTTCCTAGATAAGAAGTTCTGAGTCATTCATTAAAATGTAAATACTTCTTGAAGGGTGACTATAAGCTACTTTCAATCACTGAAATTAGTTTATCAGATTTTAAAAAATGAATGTGTTCCTTATTCATTTTTAAAAATTAATGTGTTCCTTATTGTGTGTTGTTTAAAAAACACACACAAAACCTCAAACAATCTAAAGAGAAAAAGTTTCTTTCCCGTACTCACATTTCAGTCCATTCTTGGATATCTTCAAAAATTATCTTTGCATATGCAGGTATTTATTTTAGATTAAATTTTTCAAGTGGGACAATCCATATATTTAAAAGATAATATTCTTTTCCTTTATAACCGTCTCCTTTATTTCACACCCAGAGGAACTGATATTAACAGCATTTCCCAATGCCTCAATAAAAGCAAATAATACCTTATAATGTCTGATTTTTTAAAATGGGAAAACACTATACACTTTACTTGCTAGTTGTTTTCTCACTTAATTCATGGACATCTATAAAGGATAACAGATATAATCTTACTTTTTTCTTTGTAGCAGCTACACGATATTCCTTAGAATGGATATACCATAACCAATTACAACTACAACAATGCTTTAATAAGCATTCTTATAAGTGGTCTTACAACTCATGCTTTTACTTCATTAAGAGAGATTCTCAAAAGTGAAACTTGTAGGTAGAAGGATATGTATATATTACATTTTCAGTGATAAGGCCAGATTTCAAAAGTGTGGCAACGCATCCTCAAATTCCTACCAGAGACTTTTTTCCCAGCATCCTTGACAGCACTAGCTTTTTATCATCAACACTAATAAAAGAGAAAAATGGTAATTGGCGTACGAGCTACCCTTTTCATTGGCTAATCAGAGCTATATGCAAATTAACTGCCAACTAAGATTGGCAGTTAACTGCCAACAAGATGGCGGTTAATTTGCATATGTAGGCACAATGCAGGGAGGCGAAAGGGAAAGCAGGAAGAAGCCCCCTGCCACTGACAGTGATCGGAAACCCAGGGGGGAGCTAAGAGCTGGGGGACAGGGCAAAGGCGGCTCTGGGGCTGCCTTTGCCCTGCCCCCCAGCCATGATCGGAGAATCAGATGCCTTTTCCGCCCTGGCCAGTGATAGTAGGAAGTAGGGGTGGAGCCAGCGATGGGAGCTGGGCACGGTCGAAGCTGGCAGTCCCAGGAGCTAGGGGTCCCTTGCCTGGGCCTAAAGCGGAGCCCACGATCGCGGGGCCGCTGCAACTGCGGGTCCCCGCTGCCCGGGCCGGATGCCTCAGCCAGAGGCGTCAGGCCTGGGCAAGGGGCCGATCCTGCGATTGGAGGGTGATGGGGGTCAACGCCTGAGGGCTCCCAGTATGTGAGAGGGGGCAGGCTGGGCTAAGGGACACTCCCCCCCACACACACACACCCAGTGCATGAATTTCGTGCACCGGGCCCCTAGTTGTTTATAATTTGCTACTGTTTTTACTTTTATTTGCCTAGTTGGTTGAACGTCTTTTATTATTGGCCAATGAATTTACTCTTTTGTGAATTAACCATTCATATCCTTTGTCACCATTTCTTTTGAGTTGCTTGTCTATTATTATTATTTTTTGTTATTACTAGTTTTTAGAATTCATTGTATATTGGTGGTATAATTGGTAGTAATATATGTTGCACATATATTTCTCTAATCAATGATGTGAGAAGTCATTTAGTGTAGTGCCCAGTTTCTGAAGCCAGACTGAGTTAGGTATATTATTTATTGGTTGTGTGATCTAGAGCTATAGATTCATCATCTGAAATATGGGGAAGATAATAGTGCCTAATTCATAAGGTGAGATGAGGATTAAATGAATTTTAAAATGTAAAGCATGTAGAATAGACATGATGCACAGTAAGCTAATATTTTTTGTTTACTAATATTATTTTTATAATATATTTTGCCCTAGAAACCTTTTAAATTGTTATATAAGATCTATGTTTATTAGTTTGCTTAATGGTTCCTGAGTTTCCTGTCTTGTAAAGATTTCTTCTGCCCCACAATTATGCAAACTAATAACTTTATTTTTCATTTAAAGTTAAATCCATATATAATTTATTTCTGTATATGTAATGAGATAGGAAATACATTTTGTCTTTCCTAGATAATTAGCCTACTATATTTACACTTTATATTGAATAAGCTCTACTTTTGCCTGTAAATGGAATGCTACATTTGTCATTTATGTATACTTGATGGATTTTTCTTCACTCTATTTTACTATCTACTTCTACTATTTTTATTATAGCAGCATTATCTTACATTTAATATCTGACAAGGCTAGTCCTTTATCAAAATTCTCTTTTTCAGAGTCTTCTTGGCTTTTCTGAGATGCTTTCCATTGACCTTTAAAATATTACTCAGCTCTAAAATATGTATATTTGAATGGAATTAAATTTACATATTAATTTGAAAGGATAACATTTTATGATGTTAAAATTCCTCATTCAGGAACATTTTTCAATGAGTTCAGATTTTTATTTATGCTCCTTAGTATACTTTTGTTTTTTTCATGTATATTTTGTCATGAATGATATTTCTATCCGTTATAAATACGCTACACTATTCTGTTGGTTATTGCTAGTATAAAGAGAACAAATTATTTTTGCAAATTACCTCAAATACATTCTTTTTAAAATACTATTGACTTATTACACTAGTTTCTTAGAGTTTCTATGTCTGTAATCATATCCTGCAAAAATAATAATTTTGTTTTTATTTTTCAATATTTACATAAATTTTTTTCTAATGCATTTGCTCTAAAATTATGTTGAACATTAATGGTAATGTAGACATTCTTTCTGCATTGTTCCTGATTTTAACAGAAATGGCTTTGGCATTTTACTATTTAGTTTGATGTTGGCTGTTAGTTTGTGTCAAACAATATAACATTTTCCTTCAACTTTTACTTTATTTGGAAGTTTTTAAAAATTTGCCGGGGTCCAACCCCAGCGGGTCCAGGGGTCCCCAAAGGTGTGGACGGAGTCGGCGAAGAAGGAAGGACACGGAGACAGCGTTCAGTTGATCAGCAGCCTAGCCAGGATCTCTAGCCCGGATCTCCAGCCAAGTTCTGGTCTCGATCTCCAGAGAGGTTCTGCTCAGGTTCTCCAGTCAGGTTCTGTCCAGGTTCTCCAGGCAGGTCCAGTCACCAGGCTCTAGTCAGGCTCTCCTGCCAATCTCCGCAGTCAGGTTCAGTCCAGGATCCCTGCCATGCTCTCTCGCCAGGCTCCGCCTCCAGGCTCCGAGGCCAGTCCCTGTCCAGCATCCTCCGGCATGCTCTCGCCAGCGAAGTTCTTCTGTCTCTAGAGAACGTTCTGTGTAGGTTCTGTGCCTAGGCTCTGTCTCTCTTGGTCCTGTCTTCCAAGCCCTGTGTTCTGAGTTCTGTGTTCTGAGTTCTGTCTTTGTCTCTAGATTCTGAGTTCTGTCTCTCTGTCTTCTGAATTCTGTCTCATGAGTTCTGTGTTCTAAATTCTGGGTGTTTCTGTCTTGTTACAACTGTATTTATACCAGTTGATTCAATCCTATCAATCTCTATTACAAAGGTTAGGGCGTTTCTTATCTCCATTCCAGGGAGAAAAGATTATGTAGTTTAAGCATGATTGTTCGTAGTTAAAGGGATTAATTACTCGCCTGGCACTTAGTTGAGGGGTTTTATTCCCTCCCTAACTTTCAGGGGAAAATCCCTACCTGGGGATTCAACCTTTCTCGGAGAGGTGACCTTGGTTAAAACACAGCGCCAAGAAGGTGAACAAACATATTAAGAACCATATGCCATATATGCCAGGTCCCTTGAAACAGCAAGGATGGACCGGCTCCCGGCAAAAATTGATATTAGAGAGGGAGGAATGGGAGAGAGAGAGAGAGAGAGAGAGAGAGAGAGAGAGAGAGAGAGAGAGAGAGAGAGAGAGAAAGAATGAGAATGAGAATGAGAATGAGAGATGGGAGAGAGAAACATAGATTGATTACTTCCCATAGTGCCCCAACTGGGTATTGATCCCACAACCTAGGTATGTGCCTTGACCAGGAATTGAACCTGCCACCTTCCAGTGTATGGGATGATGCTTGAACCAACTGAACCACACCAGCCAGGGCTGGAAGTTTTTAAAAATAGAAATGAAGATTGAATTTTGATAAATCTTCTTTTAATATACTATTGTTATATTCATAACAGTATTCATTTTCACACCCAATTTGTTGTTGTAGTGAATTATCTTGAAAGATTTTTTAATATTGAACTATCCTTGCATACCTGAGATAAACTCAAATTATTTCATTTTTATTTGTTTCTAGATTAGATTGATTATACTTTACTTAGAATTTTAAATCTATGTTCTTAAGGAAACCTGATTTAGAGGTTTCTTGTTTGTACTATCTATTGGGTTTTTTCAATAAGGTTTTGCTGTCTATACAAAATGAAGATTAATGTATTATTCTAACAGCAAAAATACATTGGATGACAGAATCATCAGTTTTTAAAGACTAAATAGATCTGTAAAGCCAACTGGGCCTGTAGCTTTTCTTATAGGCGTATCTTTAGTTGTCTTCTAGTATTATTGGTGTTCATCCTTTTCTTAGGCTAATTTTAGTAATTTATATTTTGCTGGAAATTTTCCACTTCTCCCTAGATTTTCAATTTTATTGCGTTAAGGTTGAACAGATTTTTTCCTACAATTTCTATCATCTCTTCCATATCTGTGGTTAAACCTCTCTTTTTAAACTATGTTAAACTATATTTCTTTTCATTTCCTTCATCAGGCTTATCTTTTTATTTTTCTTAAGGAGCCTACCTTTTCTCCAGATTTTTCTTCAAATAAGAATTAATTGAAATGGAAAAAGTAAGACACAGGCAGAGGAGAGCCCAGAGAAAGGCCCTGTGGTGGGAAGGCTGTAGCTCACTCACTACTTTGCCCTAATGAATACTTAGGGATTAAGTAAAGCTATTACTTCCTAGCTATCAGATTGTCAGAGGTAGCTTGGTACAGGGGCAGGAGGACAAAGAGATTTCGACTAATATGGCAACCCAAATAGATTGCAATCTGCTGCCTGCTACTCTGTGTGGAAAAGGATACTGAAACCGTGTTTCTGACAATAGGTTTAGCTATTAGATTTGGGTCCAAGTTTATTTACTAGCTGTGCTTGGCACTTTGTAGGCACTCAACCAATAAGTGTTTGAGTGCTCTTAAACTCACTGAGCCTCACCATTGGCATCTATAGAGTGGAATGGCAATACCAACCTCATGGATTTATTTTTGAGAATTAAATAAAATGACTATTTGTGATTGCAAGTGTTTTCTCAATTATAGAATGTTATGAAGATGTAAAATTTATGACCTGAAACTGTACTAAAATTAGACTCTTGGACTGCTAAGTCATCTACTAAACACTTATTATGTTTTTATTTCCCTGACTTATTTAATAATTTACCATTTAATAATAAGCAATTTAGAAAATAAATTTCAGCAGCAACAGGCTGCTCACTGGCCTTTAAGACATGCCTGATATGATAAGATGTGACCTCAGGGCTTCCTTAGTTTCTGAATTTCATCTTGTATATGTATTTAAATTATAATAACAATTGAATTCCTAAAGTGTCTGTAACAAAATAAATATCTCCAAGACAACAAAATCATGCCCAGTTTTACTAATAGTAAATATTGGGAGGTGCAGTCACTAAGCCAGAGCCGTCAAAACCTTTGTGGGTTTACCTATGATTTCCTCTTTAAGAGAATCAGTCATAGAGGCTCACTTTCAACTTCAGTGAACAGTTGCTTTACTAGTATATGTAGGTCAGGACAATAGTTGTCCTAATCATTATTAGCCACTTAGGCCAATTATTAGCAAAACACAAAATGTGGTGGATAAAAGAGGCTTCATCCTTCTTTTAGATGTTATATCCTAGTCTAGGCTCAGTTTACCCGTAAGCAGGGAGCGCTGATGTAGTGAGGTCATTTTGAGGACAACATTATTTTTCAACAATTAACACTTGTCACGGGGCCTCTCTTAAGTCAGCCGTTGTTGTCATTTTCCCCTCTTTTTCCTTTTCCTTTGACCTGGAAATCCCAGGGCAGGTCACTGATGCTGGGCCTTTATCAGGCTGTCCTAGCGTTAAAGCCATGACTCACTCTCAAATTCAGAAAAAGAGAGTTCAATGATTAACAGAGGCAGGGAGGAGGCTCCATGGAAGCCCATGACTTAGTTCTCAGAAAGAGCTGCTTATTGGCACACAGAGGTTAGGCTTTCGTGTCAGCTAGCAAAGCTGCTTGATCCCAATAACTCACCAGCCTCTGTCACCCCCTGCATGGATCACTCTGTCCACCCAGGTCAGAGAGCATGGATCCTTTAACAGAGGGGCATGTCATTCTCACTATGGGGCACCTGGTCCCTGGGCCTTCTACTGGGAAGAATTTCTGACTTCATTTCATGGGGAGCCTCTGAACCGTCCATTCTCTCTCAGGCACTTTCAATGACTCATGGGAGAACCTTGGTTGGCTCACTGGAATGGCTTTTGCAAAATTAAGCAGGCTGGCCAGACTGTATTTTCATGAAAGTAAAGGAGAGTTAGGAAATTAACCCTTTTATTACATATAACATATCTGATGGTCTATATTAAACATATGGATATTTTAACTCTTGAAGTATTTCAGTGCAATATCTGAGAGTGATGCATTATAAAAGCATAAAATGTGTTTGTTTTTTTTGCCAGCTTTATCAACCCATGATATCCCTAATCATATTGAACAGAGAAAGCAGTTATAAAATGTTTAATACCTTTGACTTGACTTCTACCTGAACTGAAAAGGTAAGCAGCTAGTGTTCACATTATTGTGTATACCTTAAATTAAGTTATTAACTGTTATAAAATGGAAGGAGATTTTTGTGATCAGCAATATTTCAAAAACGCTTTAGACAAAGGCTATCTAGAATAAACACTTGCAAGTGTATTTAAAAAGCTGTAAATCCACCTTGCAGGCAGTTTAGTGAACTAATTTAGGAGTTTTACCAGAAAGGAAGAACAATGTCATCAGTAATTTTGTGAGTCTTATTAAAAAGAATTTAATAAGAGAAAAGCCATTAAAATTTGTCTTACAATTGAGAAATCTAACTTTCTGAGTTATAAAACATCACTGTTAAGACATAGTTGCACACATTTGCTGCTCAAGCTTCACATACTAGTACAAAATAATAATAATAGTCATAATTTTAAAGGCTTTAATTTGGCCAATCATATGTGTGTTCATAAAGTAGTAAAATAACTACCATTTCTTAAATATGAGCATATAATTTACAGTTAGTAAACATTAAATTGGGTCAGAACTTTACTGTTGGATTCTTAGGTTTGTGAGTTCTCATAAAACAAAACTCACAAGCCCTCCAGAGTAATCAGAACCACTGAGGGCTAGCAATTTAGAGATAGTTGGTTACAATCCCCAAATCTAATGCTATAGACATCATTTGTACCACTTGATTATTTACAAAAGCACCTGGATTTGAGCACTTTTGGTCATGGGTTCAAATTCATTGACATATCTTAATACTGAAGCTACAGCATTTGTCTTATGTGTCTTGTCTCATATTTTCATGTAAACTGTGTGCTATTTAACATTTCCTATGTTTATTATATAAATGATAGAGAATTGACTAAGTTAAGGCTTTTAAAATTATTGATTCCTGCATTATTGCCTGCAGCTTCAGGAGCAATGATGTAAAACCATATCTTAACAGTGACCAGTTTTATAACTCTTATAATGTTAGATTTTCAATTATATGGCAAATTTTGTCAATGGATTTTCTCATATTAATCCCCTAATATTAATCAACAATGAAATGTCCATTAAATGATTAGGACATAAGGTATATTATTCTGGGTTGTATAATGCTGAGAAGTTTGTGTCTTCAAAAAATGGTTAGACTTGTTGCTGACTTTGAGCAATAATCACATTATCGTCATTAACTGAAAAATAAAGACAAAAATATGCCATTGTGTCCACTATGTGAACATAAAATCTCGTAATATCATAGGCATGGAAGTTGCTTATCATTTCACATTTAGTGCTTTGTTTGAACTGGCCCATGACCCATTTGAGATCAAAGTTCATGCAACTGGCAAGTAATGGTGGCATTATTTTGTGTCTCTGACATGTGAAATGCACAAAAAAAGGAATTCATAGAGACAAATTGTTTGGTATGAACAAGTCCCCTTTAAGCCTTAAATATCTTCTCAAATTCGAATGCATATAAATAATGAGGGAAATAAATTATTAAAGGTAGCCAGTTATATTCTTATTTTCCTCTCCTGAAAGGCTTGGTATTCCTAGTTCTTATTTTTATGCCATTCAGAGTGCATTTCATGGTCCAAGACCCACACATTTACTAAACACGACAGAACTTTAGCAGTGGAATAATGC